>NW_017095537.1:0-11693 GCF_001412225.1 Nicrophorus vespilloides
TTACAGCCAAACGGCTAAAGCCACAATAATATATCGACACTTGCTAGATTGCCCAAACATTCAGCTTTCATATGCATATATAGGATTCATTCTATGTATTGTAGTTTTCGAGAAAATTAATGAAATGTAAAAACATTGCTTATTTGAACGTTCTAATTTCAATTTTTCAACTTTGAACGCGTAATACAGCAATATGGATAAGAGCACATGAATGTATCTATATTTTAGCAGATATTAGGAAAATTGCTCACTGCTACTAATATTCGCGCCTCCCCTTAGACTACTTCACGCCTCACAGTTTGGAAAACGCTGGTGTATGTATTAAAAAACAAAACGGGAAAAACGCAAATGAATCGATACTAATTAAAAAAAAAACATGGAAAAGAAAGATAATAGATCGATCGAAAAACAATTGAAACAGTGACACAAATCCCACTTAGATTGACGATGAAGATTGTGAAGCACTCGCAATATAAGACTCGATGGGAAAAAATACTGTTTTTAATTTACTCTAAGTATGTGGTGATAGCGCGCAGTTTGCGTATTTCGCGATCGGATCGATTCGCGTGAAAATTACGGTTTCGGTAATAACCGATTCGCGTTTTCCGTTCCGTTCTTTTGCTTTTCTTTTTGTAATTTTCCTCGCAGCAAAATGAGCCGTTTATATCCGTTTTATGTTCGACATGCGAGCCCGAATGGAAATGAGGCAGATGATGAGAAACGAAAACGTTGTTTTCGGAAAAAAGTATTAATTAAATGGCGTTCTCTCCGTTCTTCAATTAATCAGAGCTGTTGCCAACTCATCCTGAATCCACTTTTTGTTGCCATTCTTGATAGTAATAATCATTACGTTTCATTATTTTCCGGGATGAGGGGAATTTGATTATTGCAAATTCCGCATCTTGATTTTCTATATTGCGTCAACTGTTTTATTTAACGATACATTTTTGTTTTAATTTCTATCGTCATGGCACACTTATTATTTTCTTTGTGCGGTTACGCGTTTCGAATTGCAAATATTTTCTTTTTTGGGGGGACGACTTCCTATTATGTTTACGAAATTAATAAGGATCGCTTCGCTAATTGCGAGACTATAGGTAACATATTTAAAGTGTGCTATGGTGGTTTTGTTTCGTTTTCAATTTGATGTAGCGGCACTTTGATGAAATCCAGATAATTGAAATTCAATAGGAAGTGTTTTGGAATATTGCCCACTCGGATGCGAACAGCGCACCACTTTCCGATAATTCGATTGCATAATATAATAAAATGAGCAATGAACGCTATTATCTACATGACAACCAACAAATGTGTCGCATTGAATGCAGATGAAAGAGCATTATTTCGATTGCTGCTCCACTTTTTTTCTTATTTTGTTCTTATTGCGAAGACAACATTTCATTGCGGATGTGTTCAGCAGGATGTCTGAATTATTCAAGACGCGACCGCCGCCACACTTTATTCCACCCTCCGCCGCATTCTTTTTTTTTACACTTTTCGCTCTTCGCGAAGGGAAGTAATTTGTGCTGCGGTTACGTAGTGGAAACACACGGTCGTCGGTCGAAAGGGCGCAAGTTATGTTCGGTGCTGCGTTCTCTTCACTTCTTTGCGAGGTGCGGGGGGAGAATGTCTCGCGCAATCGATACGTGTGTCTGGGTGTTTCCAGCAAACGACTGGAAATCAAGATCAA
Source organism: Nicrophorus vespilloides (assembly GCF_001412225.1). Taxonomy (NCBI): domain Eukaryota; kingdom Metazoa; phylum Arthropoda; class Insecta; order Coleoptera; family Silphidae; genus Nicrophorus; species Nicrophorus vespilloides. The sequence goes on from NW_017095537.1 coordinate 1,691, forward strand.
ACCGAATGAATGCTGCTTTTTGCTAAGCATGCAAACCCATTTTCATTTTCCCGGAGAGATGTCGTTGACTCGGAAACGTCAATTGTCCGGTTTCACTTGCCGTTTGGCTTCCCATCTCGAGTGCGACAAATTACTTAATAATAATAATAAAAAAAAACACACGCCCGCAATTCCGAGTCTCGACGTTATTATGTAAAACTCTCGAGATGATTGCAGCACGGCTCTCGCAATTGATGCCGTCAGGTAAATTATGTTTATGTCAATGTCACAGTGACAGATTAAGATGCAATAAAATCTTACTTTTAAACTATCAATACAATTATAACTGTCACAGTGACAGATGCACATCGACAGAAACTGTCTGCTTCATAAAAAAAAAATATGTCGTTTTATAGAACAATTATTATAAATTGAACGGAAAAAGACAAATTAAATACGAATTAATTAATTGGTCGTACGTTAACTAATTGGGGACACAATTTCAAAAGCAATTTTTTTTTTTAATTAAATTTTCAAATGGAATTATTAGGCGACGTGAATTATCCGCGCTTCGAATTACCACGATTCGTTTCATTTTAATTTGCTGTTATTATTATTATTTTACTACTAGTATTACTACTTTTGATGTTTCGTCGAGAGCGTAAATAAACTTGACCCAAATACCGGTATTTATCTCATTTATATGTAATATACATAGAAGAAAACGCGTCGACGCGACAACCTTCGAGAATACCTACTTAAATGTCAAAAAGCACGCGTGCCAAAGTAATAAGTCTATCCGCGCATCGCCAATTGCTAATTTCCATGACACATGTCAAACTCGTTAGAGACTTAAACGTAGCATAATTATTAAAACAGGCAATTATCATAAGTTACTTCGTGACAGATAAAAACGTCCAATAATTTTGGAACAACAAGTTTTTCAATCACACATTTAAAATTTACATTATAATTTTAGAAATTGTTCAACGTAAAAATAATTACATTTACGCTCGAATTGCAACGAATCGCTTATATTCGATATGGAATTAATAGAGGTAAAATAAAATCGATTTACCTATTGGGATTTGAGGTAGCGTTGAGGAGCGGGTCTTTTGATTGGAGCTTCCGTGACCCAAATGAACTACACCTTAACAACTCTTGCAGATTAATGCGCTAAATCCTAAACAGGATTTCGATGTGACCTGAAAAGGATGTAAAAAAAGGAGAATTATTAAAGAAGCACACAGGTCAAAGCAGACATTCGCTGAACGTGTTTTTTCGCTTGCAAATTATTATTTTGGCAACGTTTTTGCGAGTTCGAGGGAAAACCCGCATGAATAATCTCCGTCTTCTGCATGAAATCATCTCCCGCTTCTCTTATCGATTCCTAAACGTGTGTATATGATGTGAGTATGCGAGTGGAGGAAAATTCCTTCTGGAAAATATTGTCTACCACATACATATATAGTGTTTTTTTTTTCGTTTGGCGATGTTTATTATAATCTTCGACGAACGAGAGCCAAGACTGCCGTTCTTAAAATTCTGTTCAACGCGCAACCGAAGCAATGTGGCTCAGCAGAGCGTGTGAATGTATGGATGTGTGTGTATACATATTGTGGAAAAGGCAAGCCCGTGTGGTGTAATGACCTGACATTGCGGGACATTTCAACACGGTTTTTGGGAGAGTCGAGCCAACTGAACCTCGCACTCTTCGCTCGCCAACATTTCAACAGATTTTATATGTATATCGCACTCACAAAAAAAAACCGCATGCACAATCTATTGCGATTTCATTCAAATGAAATAATAATAATATTATTATTCCCACAGAAACCTTAAATTGTTTAAGTTGTTACTAAGGAAACTTAATAGTTGCTACGGAAACTTTGGTTGTTAATAAATTCGTTAATATTATTTACTATAGTTTCGAAGAGGAAATGGTAAGCGCGCATTATAAAATCGTAAATATTTCCATTTATAAGTTGGGAAAAACGTTGTTAAATCCGACAACAATTGATTACCTACTCGAAGTCTGTCACGCACGTAGAAGTTTTATGTGGGCGAAGAAAATTGAGCGAAACGCGGATTTTAAATGTTGCGTACATTTTATTGAACGACAAAAACATCTCGGGATTACACTGTTTACAGTTTACCGAGCGATTATCGTCTGTAACGATAACAATGGCAAAAAGGCAATTAGTGGACGACGGCTTAAAGAAACGTAAGCTGCCAAAGTTCTAACAAACTTAAGAACCGGTTTTTTTTTTGGCCGGTTTTCTGCGAATCCGGTAACTTAAACTTTGAGCACGAATCATAATGAGATTCGCAAAAGTTTGCGCGATTCTGTGACTCTGCGCTAAAACCGAAACAGCGAAGGTTTTAAAAATTCCACTCGCGTCGACGGTCAAGAGACATCGGACTCGGAACGCATCTCGACAAGTTTCAAAATCAATTCCGAACCGAATCTCGCGTGTTAAAGGTTCCACGTTTTTGTTTTCCTCTTCCTTCATCGTGGAAACGTGCGGACAATTCCAAATAATATAGCTTTAAAGACAGTACATAATTCTCGCCTATCTCTCTAACTACCGAATTTGGGTGGGAAATTCCCCCAAGGAATCGATCCGAGGCCAAGCTGATTTACGTTTACGCATTTGAATAACAATTGCGCGATGGAAAATAAAAATACTGTATCTTAATTATCAGCTGCTTCCGTTCGAATCGGTTTCGAATTTTCCCATCAAAAAAAAAAAAAAAAAAAAAGTGTAATAAAAGTAAACGGAATAATTACGTAATCGCTTCAGTTTGACTAGTTCTCGCTCAACAAATTTGTTGACTCTCTTTTTATGTCATATCGTTCCCATCCAAATTGCTGCGCGAAATTGATGCGTCCGCTTTTAATTTAGACGATCCAACATTTGAATTGCGCACACGGAGACAGGATGAGTGGAAAATGGGTACTGCATCTGCAACTGACCAAAACCATAATTGACAGCTGTCAATTGGTAATTATAATGTCAAATGTCACCAGCACTCGAAACAAAAGCTGTCAATCTTAATTCCAATTACATCATTGTTCAAAGCAACCAAGATCAGATATTTAAGTTATTCAAAATTCTAAACTAAAAGGAATCGGCACGTATTACGAATGGGATACAGAAGTAGAAATTTCAATGACGACAGAAAAAGAAAATGTAGAGTAATAACCCATGAACACAATGGAATTGTGAAATTCCGCGAGGCGGAAGGAAATTCCTTACGTGATCTCACGGTCCATTAGGCGTGCAACGACTATTCGAACTACTTCTTTCCATCTCCACGATCGTCCGTTCATTCAATTCGAATATCGAGAGCGCAGATTAGGAGAAGAAAAGAAAAAACAATGAAACAAATGTTATGTGTATGTTTGCGTATTACGGAGAGGAGCAGTGCTGAATGCAAACGGAGTAAACTGTGTGTATCATCTAGTTCTCTGGTTGTCGAGGGTTGTTAATTGGCGGAGAGTTCGTTAATATTTGAACGGTGTAATGGTAATGATTGTGGGAACGTTTTCTGTGGGATGGGGTGGGTGTTAGGAAGGAGATTAGTTATTTACATCGAGTACGTGCATGCATTTCAATTGAACCTCTCCGCTCCTCTCTCTCACCACATTTGGATAATCATGGACTTATTTCGTGGCAAGGTCGACCGCGACACGGCGGTCTTCGCCTCTCGCTCTCCTCCGCCAACGCACGGACATAGAAAATTGAGCGCGTCGCTCCATTTCTCTCATCGGCATTTCCAAATGGAAATTCTAAAATTTTATTTTTTCTCTCAATTGCAAATTTCAGAAAATCAAGAAAACCTATTGGAGTTGAAATTGAGAGATAATTGAGAATCTTTTGTTATATTTATACTTTATAACATAATTAGTGAATTTAATTAACAAAGATTTTAAGAAATTGCTGAATTCGTTCCAAATGGAAATTCCAAAATTTTATTTTTTCTCTCAATTGCAAATTTCAGAAAATCAAGAAAACCTATTGGAGTTGAAATTGAGAGATAATTGAGAATCTTTTGTTATATTTATACTTTATAACATAATTAGTGAATTTAATTAACAAAGATTTTAAGAAATTGCTGAATTCGTTAAGTCTTATTGAGAAATTCAAATAACCTATTCCATTTGCATATTGAACTTTTACCAATTAACAACGAATTTTAATAATGCTATAGAAATGTGAGTCTTACTGGAATAAATCAATTGAGATTAGATGTTAAAAGTGTAGCTGATGATGTGCGTTTTATCTAGTGAATTTGAAGAGTCGGTTAATTAAGGTAGAATGAAATGAGCAATGATCAGCGGAAAACGGTGAAGAGATGATGGATAAGAGGCAAGAGTCGTCTGCATTCGCACGGAATCTCCTGATGATGCGATATGCAGACTAGACTAGATAGAGATGAGCAATTTAAACCTAGGCGAGCGTCGCCGAGGAAAGAGTATTGAACGAACGAACGACGGTTCGGTTCGATTCCGACCGCCGCTGCAAAGGATAGGAGGCGAGTCGCACGAGCGAATGGATAGGCGCGCAGACTATGGTGATGATGGTGTGCGAGAAGGAGAGGATGATAGTCAGCTGTATCCATTGGCATGGAGACACGGTCGGAGGGGTCGGAATGGACTGGATGGGAATGGTAGGAAAGGGAAGGGAAGGGCGCGTTCGGTCTGCTTTCGAAGCCCCCGAGTAGTCCGCATGCCGGCAACTTACACAACCTCCGACGCTCTCGGAGCCAGTTCTTGTTTCCGCTCGCAGTCGCGAACACTTCTTTTGGAGGGCACACACACCACAGAGCCACCAACTCACTCAAGACGTCGTCGCGCGTTACTTACATCAGTCTTTCTTTCGAACAATTCAAATAGGTTTTTCTCTGTGATGTAGTAGCCAAAAGCAAGCAAGCAAGCAATATGTTTTAGCATTCGTTGTTTCAATTTTTATTTTTGTTTCTTCGTGCGAAATTGAAATAAGCTGAGTGTGGAGGAGCAGGAGCAGCTCATCAAAGATTCGCGTGCATGAGTGACTCAGTTATGTTGTGTTTCGTGCAGACATACGATGGGAAGGATAATAAAGATGGCAACAAGGAGCCGAAGCTGCGGATGGTCAAAAATAAACTGCTGCGAAAATCACGGTAAGAATGTGAAACGACGAAGGAGGATCGAAAAGGACCCTTTAATTGCAAACACGGATAATACGGTTATAATTGCTAACGGAAATGAACGATTACGAGAAACAGTTACCTATATAATTACCACTGTTTTCACCATCTAAATCCAGTTTTTTTCTTTGCGCAAATTTCATATGTCACAATAGTCAACTTTCGTAATAAACTTAGACAACTTTTCAAGTACACTTCTTTCATAATCGATTCAGAATTTAACAAAACAAAAATAATCATAAATAATACTCGACAACCCCTCGGACGTCGTAAAGTTTGGGACTCGGAAACGAAAAATTTGGATCAATAATTTGTGTGAACCAACGTTACTAAGTCTACTGAATTACAAATCATACATAAAAATAAATTATGAAAACTAATCAGTTTTGCAAACTAGAATATTCAAAATCGTATAAAAATATAAAAGTGAATCAATAATTTGGAAAATCAATGATTTTCTCAGCAAATTGCAAGGGAAGCCGCATTATCAAAATAAACCATGACAACTATTGGAATTCACTTGTTTCATTGCCAATTTTTATAAAAACAAAAAAGGAAAACCCAATGTGTACCAATAAATCTGTGAGAATCAGCATTTCCTTGAAAAACCGAACAAAGAAATTGTGAAACAAAAATAGATCGATTTTTTTTTGTTGGAAACACCTAATTGACCGGTGAAATCTACCTGTGTTTTGGAAGAAACAGAAGAAAGGAAAGGTACGAAATGGACAAACGAAAAATAATTATAGCTAAGGTAAGAAGAAAGATGAAATTTCAAAAATAAATTCGAACTATGATTATGATATATTGGAAATTCCTCGACTGTGCGCATCCGGCGACGACCACATCATAATTAGTTCCAAGAACTTTTACTTTTGTTTCGTTACCTCATCTTCTTTCATTCATAAAACAAAAGAAATGATTGAAAAATCGTATAAACCGTATCAATTCGGAGTTTCTCTACAGACATAGAGAGACAAAAGATATCAGATCATCAATTGCAACAAACGAAATTCAATGAGCATTAAGTGTAGAACAGATAAACTTCCTGCCCGACCAGACAGGTCCGACCGTTACGATCCCAACAATTTCCGCTTCACCTGCCGCACGGAAACAACAACAACAAAAAATAATAATAAACCTACACCTGGCTAGCAACGATCAGCTGTGTTTGACGTTTAGCCTTTTGTTTCGCTTACGTTGTCTTCCAAGAAACTAGTGCTCTTTGTGTATGAGTGAGTGTGTGTGCGCATTCCTACCATTATATAAACAACGATCTAATCTCTATAAAGAAACGTGTAGTTAAAACTGTATTAATAATCCCGCTCCTACTTAAACGCTACTTATTTTTATACATTTAAAATCCCCAAACAATATCATCTGCTATAAACCAAGCGAACGGTAAATAAACAGCAAACTCTGCTTCCTCAATTAGTTATTAAAGTAAACATCATTTTTTTTTCAAGTAAATCTACAAACAATATAATAATTGATTCTAATTAACGATGTTAATTAGAATTAATTTTAGAATTATTTCCATTCAATTTTAGACCGAAAATTCATCAGAAATTATCATTAACGCCCACGTAGATTCGGATCAAAGGGATTCCGAACAATGGAATTGTCTGCGAACGAACAAATAATGAGAGAGAAAATGTAAAAATAAGGAAAAACTTACAGCGCTTGTTTTAATTAAATTTCGTATCGCTCGGAATTGAACGATCGCAATGTTTAGTTACAATAGCCGATGATAAAAACCTTAACCTAATTAGCGTATAGATAATAGTGAGTCTGATCAACGTGAAAACAATACATGTTTAACACGCATTAATTTATCGCAGAACTAATTATAAACGCTTCAATAAGTGATTTCGAACATAAATTTAACCTTTTGTGTTCTTTCTTTGCATATTGATCATTGTTTTTTAGTGTTATAGAACTTACACAATTTTCTTAAACTGTCTATATTCAATTAGTAAAACTTATTCAATGCGGATTAAATTCTCCATTTGAGGGAAGTTCGCGTGTAATTTCGTATCGTTTATCCGTAAAACGTTGATGAATAAATGAAGGATGCCAAAATGGAAAAAGCAATTAAAAAAGTGTTATGCTGGACGTTGGTACGAACGATATTAGACGGAATCGATTAGCATATAGATGGCGCGCAGATTCGATTTTCCGACGAAATTAAGCCTGCCGCGATTTTAATATTTATATAATTCGACGTAAATTTCCACCAACAGAGAGTTGAGAATTGAAAGAAGAGAGAGAGAGAGACAGAGGGAGACCGGTTTTCAGATTAAAATCGTTCAGGAAATTAAACAACCCGAGAAGCCCGGAAACAACGCCAGATTTTTATATATTCATTTAATAAAATCTGGGAAATACGAACGAGATCATTATTATTATTTTTTTTTCTGTTTACATTAAGTCCACGAGACCTTGATCCGTCTGCGGACGACTTTAATTGAACGCAAGAAACAAGAAGAAAACAAAAATTGAACGACTACACATGCAAATGATAAAATGCGCTGTGTGGAAGACTACTGAAATCGAGTTCAATTTGCGTAAAAGAATGTGCTCGCAAAAATTTCAATTTGCATCGCTGACCTTTCGAATTCGATTCGTCGAAATATATGTAAATAGAAATTGTATTGGAGATCAGTTTGCGATGGAGGAAGGTCTTGAGTGTAAACGAATGAAAGCGAACTAGAGTGTGCGCAAACAAAGGTCTTAATCACGCCGATAATTACTATCTTCTACCATTATTAGGATTATCGGCGCGCGAACTTGGTGACCCCGAAATAAGATGGAGAGATCCATCTAACACATAATAAACTCCTTTCATGTAATATGCCATATTCCGATAAAGAAAAAGAACAAAATAAAGATGATACAAAGAAAAGCAGTTCATGAAAATTCTGAAAGTATAGTTGTACAAGTGAGATGACGAGTATAATTTTGTATGGATAATCTAGTTTAGAAAAAAAAACTGAACACAATTGAAATATTTGAAAATGGCAAACGGTACTTTTACGATATCCTTGTATAACTACTAACAAAGGGTGCATATTTTCAAGTTAAGTTACTTGCAGAGAAGATGTATGAAATATACACAATGGTTGATGCATTCTCAACTTTCGCACCATATTCTATAGGACAGATCGGTTCTGGAAATTGGTGTTATTGCGCACACCTGAATAATCCAAAATACACCGGTTACACTCAAGGTTAGTAAACGAAACTTCAGAAAGAGAAGAACAAGAGAAAAAAAAACAATAACAAAAACTTCCAGTCAACGTTTTGTCACGATCATCCATCTGCGCACGTGAAACAATGCAAATTTGCTTAGCCAACAAAGACCACGGGTAGCCACGTTATTAATAGCGTTACCATGGCACTTAGTCCCCATGGTTACCCCATGAGTTTTCCGGCATCGAAAGCGCACCTTCGGACACGAAGTTTCGCTCCGATCGAACCTTGCGCAATCCGATCGGATCGCTTTAATCCGCGAACTGGACTCGATTTCGTTAACCTTTGACCGTCCCGTCTCCGTCCGACGCGCACACACGACCTCCTCCATCAGCTTCATTTGTACACGTACATACATATAACTTTTGTTTTTTGTTGCTAAACGACGATGATTAAACATAAACAAAAGTGGATTCAGTATTCCAAAGTGTGCTTTTGCGGTCGTCCACTGCTTCGCTCTCACAAGAACACTCTTTCGTCGACCCGCGTAAAATCTATCGAAAATGTTCAAGAAGAGATCAGACTCGATCAGGATACCTTCGCACATACCACTAAGGTAAACAAATTAAAACAAAACAGCAGCAGCAACAACAACAACAACAACCAAGCCTACTTAGATGAACAACATCGGACAACAACAATAACAGATAGTTATCTTTGGATTAATTAAACATTTTTGAAGTTAAGTCAAGTTTATTTGCGTTCCGTCCGGCAACGACCTCGAAAACGTTCATCAAATAAGAAGCGAAAAAAAAAACTAAACACGCGCACGGTGAATAGTCAAATATTTGGGGCCTGATAAAATTCAGAGACATACACACACACAAAATACATAATACATAATTATCGATAGTATTGCAACACCTCGACGTCCGAGCGTGAGAATGATGATTAGATGCACTTAAGTCACTTAAGCGTTTAGGTTTTGTGAGGGCAATTAAAAGCACTTATTAATACATATATACACACGGGGACGTATTTCCGTACCGGAGAATGAAAAATGCTGCGAAGATGATGGTGATTATTTCGGTCTTCGCGGCTCTTGAGATCATGTGTCTCCTCTCTCTATCTTTCGGTTTCCAGTGCTGGACGAGAATACAAGAGGAAGTGAGAGAGAGAGAGAGAGGTGTGCGTTCTCTGAAAACGACAAAGCTAAAGAGATTCGTCTATTTCGGTGCTGAAATATTCATCACGGTATGTGGGAAAATCGTAAGAGACACACGTCTACTACCTCCACTACTCCCTTTTTGCATCGGCTGAAAATTTTCGTTTCCAGCAAGTAATAAAGTATTAATGCATAAAATTATGGCCTGACGATCGATATTCAAATGTATTCAAAAGTATCGCAGAATTTTCCGCAGCTGCGATCATCCACATACCTTCTTCTTCTTCAATTTTTTTCAATCACAAATCGATCCATCACGAACGTCAAGAATTGAATCTCACATTTTTTAATAATTCTATATAATAAATCGAATATAGAAACGATCATGCATTTATTATTATTCAATAATCAAAAGCAATCCATAGAAAATCTATTTTACGTTATATGAAAGAAAGAAAAATGAATAAATAAATT
>NW_017095537.1:11709-37137 GCF_001412225.1 Nicrophorus vespilloides
AAATTATGAAGTGGTCGTATATATTTTTAAAACAACTCGACTTCCTCTCCCGTTCTATGAAGTTCAACCACGTGGGTAAACCGTGGTCGGGTAAATACGGAATAAATGAAAAATTATGATCGTTCCACGTCCATTTAGGCTGGTGGGATGGAATCACAAACGCGTTAGAACTATTTATATTTTCGGGAGTCGGGCGAAATATGAGTGAAGAAACATTGAAACATCTCGAAAATCGTGCGAAGAAATTGAGTGTACGACATTGAATTATTAATGGCAAGGCTATGTGGAAACGTAAATCCATTCCACTTTTTAACGCTCGTTTACTTGTGCTGGTCATTTTTCAAGAACGAAACCGATTGATTTCCGTCCGCAACGCGTTGCGTAACCCATGTACGGAAAACATTCGGTTCACATGGATCATCATCATTATGAAACTAATTCCGCAGATGCAATTAACATTTAGTTACCTCACAGAATGAGAGAGAGAGAAACGTGAATCAATTATTTCGCATTGTTGTTACGCGCAAAGATTTTCTTTCTCCACAAACTAGTTTGAAAAAGCAGTCATGCATTATTAAGTAGATAAAGCAGATGTCGCGTCATTAGCATCTATGTCCTACTTTGTTTTTTTTTTTAAATTTACAAAATCAAAAACATTCTTTTCCTACGTTTTCTATTTAAATTAAATGGTACGTTTTCAAATAGAATGCAACAAAATTGCAAAAATAACGCTCTATTATTATTGTTACATTCGGTTTATTTTCACTTCGGAAAATAATATTGCGGGGAAATTTTGTTGAATGGAAATGCTTGTATCATAAACAGAGACGTGTGCGCGAACCGTGAGAACGTTGGCGGCCAATTTTTTTGGCAGACACACGTATCCATGTTTTCATTGTTTGAACGTTTGAACTCTGTGCATTCCGTGTGCACAGATGAAACGGATCCGAATAAACATTTCGATACTTAATTTTAGCCTTCTTTCCGCATCGCGGGAACAAAACCGAACGAGAAACGAATAATATAAAGATGGAAACAATACATTTCAATTTGACGCATTTTTTTCCACCTCCTATTATTTGACGTGTTCAAACTGTCAATATTATTTGACATTTATATGACGTTTGAACTGTCATTGTTTGAATAGTGAACTGTCAAACGTCAAAATAATGATCCAAGCAAGAATAAACTTCTATAAATAATAGAAACATAAACTTCTTGGTTTAAGATTACTTGGAAATCGTCCGAAGCTCTGACACCTAACAGCACCAATTAGTGATGACTGATGAATGAATACCGAACGCTACAAATTCGACTTTAAAACTGGAAACACAGCCAACTGACATAATTAATAAGATCATCTTCATTTGAAATTTTGTCCTATTTTTTTTCTCTATACAGTTCAGATATTGAAAGATGAAAAACACCATCCAGATTTGTATAGAAAAACATAAAACATAATAATAATAAACATAATAAATAACCGAAGCAGCAATTGAGAATACTGTAGAAAACATTGCGTAATTCGGTTCTCGCACGACGTTACGAAAATCGCAATTATCTTTTACGTAATAGTCATTTGCATCTCGACGCATTTATCTCCATTTATTTACATTCACTTTTTTTCAATAACACAACATAAGGTTTGTCAATGGAAATAAATTGGAGAAATTACAAGAAACTGAAACTATAATTCTTTGTGATCTAAATTTGCAATTTTCAGAAAGACAATCTTTTCAGAATAAATTGTGAAACAGCGATGATTCCGTGAAAACGCGAATCACTTCTTTGTAAATACTCATTGAGATTTCCCAAATATGAAGATACGATTTTTAGCTTGGATGTTTTACGTTGAATAAGTTTTGTCAAAATATTATGACGTGACCATTAAAATTAATAATATTCGAAGAAGCTGCGCGATCTCTTCATAACAAATATTGCGCTCGTCTTCCAGGAAGCCGTTGTTTAAGTTCTCGGATATATAAGTTACGGGATAAAAAAAACGCAGCGAAAAATAGCTGCAGAGGTCGCATAAATAAACCGAGCGATATCCATCGAATTGCTGCTACGCATCTGATTGATTCGAGCTAGTACCGAAGAGATTTCATAAATACGCGATATTTCATAATATAGCGAGAGTAATTTGGTCGGGAAGTTTTGGCGCGCGGCCAGAATGAGGGAATGAGGCGAAAAACAGGACGCTTTCAAAACAAGGATTATCGGTTTTCAGTTCGGACCTCCTCCACTTATATGCTCTCTTTATGTCCGTGTGATCTTAAGAATAACAACAATGCTGGAAGCGGCAGTTGGCAAACGGATACCGCGACGTTAAACAATAGTGAAACAGAGTGAGTAAATAAACGTGTCTCTTCTATTCTTCGGCGCGGGATTAGATGAAACGACGGGAGGATCGAATGTTTATTGGTGTGTGTGTATGTGCACAATTGCACAACTTGGCTCGGCAATCGGTGTGTTAGATTGTTTTAATGAGTCGTTAAAAAATTCGCCGCGATCGCACGAAACGGCCGTTCGGCACGGCCTAAATTTCACAATCTAAACATAGAGCGCTTTCCGAACGCGAGGAGATTCCACCAGAAAGTGCTCAGATTAGAGATCTTTCAAGGGTTTTCTACGCTGATTCATCTCGATTACGCACTTGAGCACTTTAGAAGCGATGTTTTCCTAGCAAAAAAAAACATCAAAACAAAACAACATTCATATCTCGATCGATCGGACGATAATAATGATAACCGACATTTAGTTAGAACTGATTTAGATGGACACTTTTCAAAAATTGCATCATTTTAGCGTTATCAAATACAGCAACGAACGGTTTACTTATCCTTTTAGTCGCCTTTTACGACAAGCAGGATGTACTTTGGATGTATTCTTTCGGAGCCCCAAATCCAAAGGGCCGACAAACAAAATGTTGAAAATTAAATTAAGTCTTGACACAGCTTAAATCAATACAAACTCATAACAAAAACAGATATGCAATTCTTGAAATTGGTACTTGCAACAAGTAAAAGAACAGTTTCCATTTCAAGGTATTAGTAGAAAGAGCAAAGAACAGTTAGAAAACTGCTCGTGTTTGCGTAATAATTCGTTCATTTATAGCCGGGGGGATAAAAGTCGTTTGAACTTTGCGCTATGTAAAGTAAATCGGGTCTACGGACTAATAATAATTAATAAATGAAACGATAATGGCATGAATCACTCCTGATCTATCGCATCCAGACGAACGATCGAGTGCGCGTCGAACGAAATACTAATTACGCTGCTTGGTGCGACCCAATAATAATTCACGAAATTGAATATAAGACTTAAAATCTTGTTACTATGGCAATAAATAAAACATAGATTTGGTAACTATGGAGATATCTAACGTGTTGTTAATGTTTGAAACCAAAAAGAAGATAGTGGAAGTAATAGAAAAATAAAAAAAATAATAATGCCATTTGCCGTCCGACACTTTCTAGAGTGAACAGCAGCAGCTTTCGCCGAATTTCCAATTCCGAATAGGAATTTCTAAAATTCGCCGAATTTCGCGACCCGCTTTGATAATTGCCACCTGTTCCTCGAAAACCAAAAAACAAAGTGGCACAGTTACCGTTGTCAATACTAGATTTATAACCATGACAACAACGTAGATATTCTACCGTTCTATGTTCAATTGCGTTGCGTTCGGATGAAAAATAACATTCCATTAATTAATAACTTTGTTCGACTGTGGTGTTACTACAACAACAACAACAACAACAACAATAATAATAATGTTACGGTGCGTAGAACGCGTTACGGTAAAGAATGGAAACGGACTGTTGCTATTATTGAGAAAACGGAGTTTAGGCAACGGTAAATAAATAAACGAAATGGACACGATCATCATCATGATGATTATGATGATGATAATGATGATTGCGGTAGCGGCGACTCCGGGAACGGAAAGTAGTGAGCCACCGCAATTTATGCAATTGCATTTCGAGAGTATGTCAGGATTTCGATCTTCGTCGGACTGCTGCGATTCAATGACCGTCCTTTCGAACTCTCGAACCGCACGCACAATGCGCATCAATTAATCCGTCCTCCACAAAACAATGAACTTCCTAAATGACTTTCAACTCCTACACTCTATTTCTTCACTCGATTCGAATCGTCGCGCATTTATTACATTAATTCATATAATTTCAACGGATAACTTTCAAATGCACCAGCTATGTTAGATACCTCCCAAAGCTACTAATAATTACAATTAATTAAGATCTAATTGGGGGAATAATCATGCTTAGTTTTACGACCAAGAAATTCAACTAATTTTTTAAGAAAATTAAATATGACCCGACAGTATGCATTTGTCTAAAATCTAGTTTAATTTAAATTGAAATAGTTGTGCAGTTTTCAAGCTAACTTTATTACAGATTCAAGTAAATGTAGCGCATTGAAATTAAGGGTAAATGCGAGAAAAATGCAATGGGCGTGTGCATTATTTATGTAGTTGATATTTCTTCTCGTTTCGAGTTCGCGAATAACGAACGTTTATCGGACACGGCACACTTGACCAAACGGTTTATATCATTTGTTACGTAACAGTGCGAGAGCGAAACACGCTCTCAGTCAGGGTAATAACTTTTAGCGGCTCGGTAAAATAAAGAGAATAAATCCAAGCGGTTCTTGCAATTCTTACGCCTCTTATATTTTTCCATCTCGCTGAACGCCGACAGTGACATTGGCCTATTATATAATCGGGCGAAAGACGTACGCCCCCACCCACCTGCCGCCTCCTTCATGCATGAATAATTGAACGATATTTACAGTTTGATTATGGCGACAAAACGTTATTTCTCTCTTTTCTTGTTTTCATTGTTATTCGAGCGGTCCCGGATTTGGAAAACAAAGAGACAAATTGTACATTTGCGAGCGTGTGAGAGAAAGATATAGAGAGGAGGGGAGGAGAGTGATGAAGAGAAATAATGAAAAGGCAAAAGACAATTCTCTCCTCCTCCTTCTTTCTCTCGCCGATATGAATTATTCGAGGAACGTTTGCGCGAATTCTCACGGCGGCTGTAATTGCGCAATGAATAATAGATGGTCGGAGAGGACAGGACCGGACCTCTCTGTCCGTGACCATGTGTGGAGAGGAGAACCGAACCGAATCGATCGGCTTTTCGAGTTGATCTTCTGCTGCAATGTTTGACTTTTGCGAGAGCTAACTAATATAACGCGTATTGTTTGCGTTTATGTTTCAGGTCATCGGGTAACTTTGGGAGCGCGGGGGCGCGTTCTGCACCGAGCACACCCCAAGGAATACTCTGCTCGTCGCCGGGGGCGCTGTCCGACTCCCAATCGGGGATATCGCCGCCCTGCAGTCTGCCACGCAGTCCCAGCCACAACATATTCACCAAATACGACAGCAAGTAAGTTAAGAATCCACGCAATGCGGATAATCATCAAAAAGCAGACAAAAGACACGAATACGGAAAGCCATTCTCATCGGTAAACCCGATGAATAAACGCTACTCAATCAAAATAAGACAGCAGAACCAACGTAATTCCAACACGCAACATTTGCCAACTGCTTGTACAAATTACTTGATAATTTACGTTAACTACATCAAGTTTACATAGAAGACATTACAAGCTTCATATCAAAGATGAACAAACTAATTATATAAATGACGAAAATGAAGTAATTTACAACTCAAAGCAAAAAAGTTATCTTAATATTTTGCTTTTTAATCCGCAAATGCAAAAAATATGAGTAAGCAATAAATGTAAAATAAGCTGTGAATAATCATTACGCAATTATGCAATAAACGACGAAGTTAGAAATAATTATTCCTTGTTTTTACATTAAGTCAGCTCAGAAACGCGTTGCTGGCGTTTCACAATGAATATTAAACGAAATACCGACTTCAATAACTATGTGTTAAAAATTATAAATTTAGAAATATAATTGTAATGTAACTATAATTACTAGATCTGCGCATGTTTTGTTCGGATATTATCCGAAATCAACAAACAACAGACGTATTAAACAAAAGTAAACTGTCGGAAAATATGTTCGATCAAAGCTAAAGGGAAGATTAATCGCGAAATTCGCGTTAAATTGAATAGCGCAACGTCGATGGGGAAATCCTGTAAGCGAACAGAAATAAATCCAAGTAGGTCGCGTTCCCAAGGATGCCAACTTTACGAAAATAATAATTAAAACAACGACAGGCAGGAATTACGGAATGAAAGAAAGGAATGGAAGAAAGGAGCAGAAAACAAGTGGTGGTGGTGGGACTCGATCAATCGGTGAAAAATAATTACGGATAATTTTCGTAATCAGTTTGGGAATTGAAATTTTTTAGTTAATTAAAATTTCCTTCAATCGAATTGAAACGGAGCGCAATTACAAGAAACAACGGTAGTCTCTTCGCACTCTTTGCATATTTTTTTTTCTTTTCGAAACCGGTATTTTCAACTTTGCATTAACTTACGTAATTATTGCTTGCGAACAAATGAAATATTACATAAAAAGGGAAAGAAACATTACGACCCGTTTATTGTTGCACACGATGATTTATATTATTATAAATAGAATATAAAGCAGTAATTTATTGTAATTATTATCTCGATTTCCTATTGTTATCCCCGTTTTTTTTTTGTTTATACACAGCAAAGTTCGAATAATTACTCATTCGATCATTATGCAACCCAATGTACGTATCAGGATACCGCGTTATTGTTATTATTTATAAATCAATCAATTACTTGATTAATATGAACAATGTTTGTTTTGTTTCTATCCGCAAATCATGTAACTAAACTTAATTTTCACATATTATGTGGAAATCTAATTTAAAATTTTCCTTTTTTCAAAGTTTCAGAACTTTTATCGACACTTCTTGATTCGACACACTATATATATAATTACATAACGACCAACATAGTTAACATAAACGAAACTAGTTTTGTTTTTTATTGCTTAGCAACACGTGGGACGACGAACTTAATTATTGAAACGACACAATAAAAATTGAGATTTTACTGCATATTGAAAAAGACGTTATTAACTGCGATGGAGATGCCATCTATCAACATTACATACACCAAATTTCCGATCGTTGCCAGTAACGCGGATTCAACGTTAATTTATTTAGTAACTTATCAATTCTAATTTGTTTCCATGAAATTCCACCTGCCTCTAATTGACAATTTATGTTCACCGCTTTATAAATCTATAAATAATTACGCAGAGAATCACTTGGTGGACGTACACAAACACATAATGGCAAATCGCAAAAAAAAATAAAACGAATTACATCGCAAACAAAAAAAATATATATATTACGGCAAGTTGAAAAACAAGTATTAGTTTGTGGAAACGAAACCGGTATCACGTTATTTTAATTGCAATTGCGACGTCCGCGGATCTTTGAACAGGGGGGAAATAAAATTGCGAAATTACCGAAGAAAAACATTTACAACAACAACAACAAAAAAAAAGTAATAGAAAGAAAAGGAAAGCGAGAAAAGAACGAAGCGAAATACAGTAATAATAAAAAGGAAGCACGAAATGTGTTTTGCATCGACGGCGTTTCCAGTATGTGTACATCGATCATGTGCGAAACAGATCATCATCATCGCGGAGTTGCGTGTCGTCGGTCCGTCCTCTGAATAAAGAAAAAGATAAAAAGAATTAAAGAACGAGAGCAAAACGAAAAGACGTTATGCTTTAACGAGGAAAGTAAAGGCCGTCTTCGGAGCTGCTGGCTGCTTTCATGAATCTGAAGAGGCTCCTTGCTTCTTGCATCATGCCATCAAACAAAAGGTAACAACTATATCAAAAAACAGGCATTGCTTAACCCAAATAGGGTCGAAAATTTTCAATAGTTGTTTCAGTTATTTCAAAAAACCTAATTTAATAATACTATGTAATTATATAAATTATTAGTATTAAAAAAATATTTCTACTTTGCGAAATAAAAAAAAAGCAATTCTACAGAAAGTAAGGAGGCTCTAATTGGGTTAATCAAGTGGCACTTGTTTTAAATATCGCTCTTTTTTGCAACTATTACATAGAACTCAACTTTAGAGATTTATGCAGGAGGAGAAATCAAAATTGAGATTATGAATTGAATTGAATTCACACAATGATGAATTGGGAATGCAAAACATCTGCCAGTCAGACGGATTTTTAAGACAAACAAACATTCGCAGAAACAGAGGAATTGCGGTACCATGTGCAAGAGAAGAAAGAAAAAAAAGCAACGAAAACAGATTTGGATGAGATTTCCGTCTCAAGAAATTATCTTTCTTTGCTCAAAGGCTTACAGATAATTAACATAGGATTTGAATATTTGATTAAGAATGTAGTTGGAAAACAAAATCATCACTCGATGCAAGACTAAATTAAGACGTATATAGCATGGCATTGTATGATATTCCAAAAATATCCCTCGAAATAATTATGAAAAACAATGTCAAGTATGTCTTGTGTAGTGGTGTAGGGTGTAGCTCATTAGTTTGCGCAGCACGCAATCATAATATTAGTAAGAATCTAAAACATGGCAAATCCAACAGGGAATGGATGGAAAGATAAAAATATCACCTGGAGCCCCACTATTCCAAAGTACGACAGAGCTAATTGAGTTGCATAGATAATTTGATATCTAGTATTTTCTAGACGTGAGCGCTTTGAACAAAAATTGTATGTTCCTAACTTTAGGAATTCTGCTTTAGGATCGCGTTTACTCACTTTTCGGGTTTCCTTTCACATCCAGTCGATTAAGGTGAAAAGGCAGCGATTGCATTGATGACCTGAAAAAAAATATAGAATTAGTATTAATTCAATTAGAACATATTGTAACGAATCAGACTAAATAGCAATCGTGATAATAAAACGATTTTAAAGGGCATTGTGCATTATTTCTATTCATGAATCAGCGAAAAATGAGTCCTACACTCACGGTTAGTTGAAAATCGCTCGATTCATTCTCTATTTCAATGTCGATTTACATTCAAATTATCTATTATATACTAGAAATATATAATAGATATTGGACTTGAAATATTGACCTTTTTTGAGACTGTTAAATCATCAATTGCCATTTGCGTAATCCGCAATTAGCTAACCGACGAACGGGTTTCCCCTTATCTACAATTTTAATTATTTAGATTAGTTAAATTTGTTTATCGATAGTTATAATAGTTTTACTAATTGTGCACAGTCTGACTAACGAAATTAACAATCGCTTTATTATATAGCAGAAATATCGATGAAAGTAGAATGACCTTTGCGAATTAAAAAAAAAATATATCGTTTTCCACAAGCATCAGTTAAAAAGTAAAAGTAGTTATTACGTCAATACGTTTGTTTGGTTATTTGCATTTTCTTTAATTGACCAAGTTTAAAAATAGATCCGGAAACAAACTCCTTATTATTTTGGAAATAACGTCATACGATTCGAACTTAATTATCCGAGTTTCATGCTAGTCTAGTAGATGAGGGATATCGGATAGATTATAGATGTAGACGCAGACAGTAGTAGTGTGCATGGGCAGGCAAGGCAGCGTAGATCTATCGCTCCCGCCGCTTCGTGGCACTTATCTACGGGTCTCTCAGATAACGCGCGTTATCGAGGAAAATTAAAATGTATCGCGTTTATACGAGCGCTGGGGTCCCATTCATTCACATCCGCGCCGACATCCTACACGTAACAACATAACTCGCCGGACCCGCTTACAATTAAATACTTAGTTACCGACCGACCTACTCTCTCTATCGCTCGCTCGTTCACTCATTTACTTACTTACCAAACTATTTCCATCCGGGTCTGGGCAGAAGCGGCAGCAGCAGTAGTAGTAGAAGCAACAACAGCAGCAGCAACTTAGACTTTCGTTTGGGCAGTCATGTGCCGCGAGTCCGCCGTGCAGCAACGCGCCAATCTCTCCGCGGATTCCATGTGCTTGCACATCCAATTAGCAGAAACCGCAGTGACTAAACACCTGTGAAGTGATCCATCGCAGAGGCATTTCCTAAACTCAGCCGAGAAACAGAAGAACGCAGCCCGGAATCATCGCAATCATCATGGTCTCTCTGGAATATTCGTACCATTCCTCCTCGTCGGAGCTCGACGACTGCTCGGAGGACTCGTCAGAGTGAGAACCCTTTTTTTGTCATTGTTGTTGTTGTTGTTGTTATTATTATTGGTGTTGTTTCTTTCTGGAACCGAGCAAAAGAAAAAACAAACATTAAAATCAATGTTCGAAACGTTCACCTCGATCATCATCATCATCAACGTTCGTATCGGCATTACGCAACGCGGCGCAGCGAAGAGTAAACAAATACATTGCAATTATTGAATGTAACCATAGCAACCACCGTTCAACCTATGGCGGAACGATTTAAAAATACTCGATTAGTTAATCCGAGCATCATCGCCCGTGGAATGATTGCTTGCTGCTGCTGCAGATGTTGCTGCCGAGCAACGCACTCATTAAACAATTACATCATTATTAATAAACAAATCCATGGCAACGAGAAAATTAGTTAATCGACGAGGCTCGAAATGTGGCCGTTGCACAACAACAAACTCGTTTCGACGCATGAGCTAATCTCAATTGTGAATTGATTTATCTGCATATTTTTTTTTAAAGATTTCGTTCTCTTTGGAGTTCACCCACGAGAAATCATAAAATCATCATCCTACTTAATTTAAATATTAATTTTTCGGAAATTATAAAAATAGCATTTTTATTTTGGCTTCGCTATCGTTTCGCCACTTACATAACGGAAATACTTGCGTAAAGTACATACGACTTTCTTCAAAAAAATAATCGTTTCTATCGTTTCTAATAGGAAGTTTGCATATTTTATTACATCGTCTTATCAGAAAGATTACTACGAAACAAGTATGTTGCTACCAGTAACCAAGATACGTGTTGTTTATTTTTTTTTCAGACGTGATACTTATCAAGTACAGGTGACTTGGACAAGTAGATGCGATCAATTTAGGTTATGCATATATTCATAGTTACTTGTACCATTTGAATTGCGTTAAAACAAGTAGTTTAAATTTACCGTTTCGCCACTTAATTAACGTTACGTAAATTGAATTTCGATGGAGAAATATATAGCTTAATTATTTAAAATTAAAAAAAACTTTAATTGCGTTCGACTTTCTACCAATTGATAACACCCGAGCGAAATTGCGTTTTCCAATTCTTTCGACAGGAAATTCAAGTAATACTTTACAAGATTGTCTTATCGCGTGGTTCAACGTGAGACATTTGTTTGCTACCAGCAATCTAGATTCCTTTTATTTACTTTTGGAGAATGTAACATATTATAACATTTATCGTCGTATGCATTCAAACGCGTTATCGATGCGAGTTCAGTTTCATTTGAATTGGTACGCAAATATTTGCTCGCCTGCATGCAACCGCGAATATTTTCGTGCGCCAATTAAAAAATAATAATAAATATGTAACAACCTTTGATAATGCGTATCTAAAAGTTGGAATACTTTACAGAAATTTACAATTCGAGTACAAAACCAAAATGACATTTATCAATTGTCAAATACAAACTGTCATTTGTACGAATTCGAATTGCACAAATTGTATAAGAAAATAAACTGTTTCGCAAGTAACGTTATATTGGATATGATAACTCGTTAATGGAAATTCGCGTTATTTACTATTAATTAAACGAATTAATTAAAAGAAAAACACTTACCAAGAGAAGAAAAAGACGCTCACCCAGTTTTGGTTTGACGCGACGCAAGAAATTCGGCGCATCGGACGCACACCTGCAAACTTGACAATAATTAATTCGGTGTTCGATTATCAACATTGCGCGGTTGGCACTTAACTTAATAACAATTAAATCTTCGGACGACGCCCGACGCTCGCTTCGTGCAACCTCGGCTGAAATTTGTTTTTATTTATTTTTTAAATCAAGTCATTTATGGAATGCGGCTTAAATTAAAAGCAGCTTAAATAGATGAAATTATCAAATTAATATTCGCTAATCGGATTTGGGAATTGATTTAATTCGATGCGATATATCGAATTGCATAAACTGAAACCGTTATGCAACGTTCGGAGTGTTGTCTGTCGACCACGACGAAAACACTCATCGCGATAATTGCAGATTCAGGGGGAAAAATATATATATATAAAAAAAAAGAGAATCCGAAAGCAAACAGCCAGATTATCGCGATTATTGTTGTGTGCGAACGATAAATGCAACGGGGAAAACGTGTGTGTGATAGCCGTGCGAATTACAGCGATAAGTGAATGCAAAGCCGAAATATGTTTGGAAATTGGGGGGAGATATTTAATTAAAATCAAAGCTGCTGCGATTGTTTTCGCTCTTTTGCTTTAATGATGGCGTCGCGACGACGAATTGTTTTATCGGTCACGTGACTAGTATTATTAAACAAAATCAATTAAACAAAATAGAAATGAACTCGATTGGTCGGATTTGAATTCGATTTTTTGTAGGCGGAGAATCGAAGAGCTTTTGAGCCAATCGGATGCGTGAAAAACGAGGTTCCGTTTAACGCGGCCGACTTGTCTTTTTCGAAAGTTGCGTAAACGAAGTGGAGGGAATATTGTTATTATTGTCCAAGCTGCGTTAATTGCACATTTTAATGCATAACTGCAGACGAGGACCGTTTCCGCACTTACGCAAGAGTTCGATAAGCAGGTTTGTCCAACGAAGAACAAACAGAAACGGAAGAGATTACAATTGGAAATTATGTGCACGTAATAAGAAAAGAAAAAAAACAAACGATAATTGATCCTTTCCGCTCGCCAAATCAAATCAAATAATTATGAACGAACTTTCCCGTCTAGCTTAAACAGAAAGCGGACAAAATAAAATTTAAGGACGCTTGAATTGATTGATTACATATTTCGATTGATTTTTTTTTTGAAAATGACGTTGAAAATATCAAAGTTTTTTGACGATACTTTTTTTGATGAAATTGAATTGGGAATTTGCGTGCATGTTGGAGATACGTATGAAACGGGAAATCCGTTTTAAACGATTGTACAGCATTTGTTGTTTGAGCATACAAATCTAATATCTGATGCAGAAAATAAGGATTTGTTATGTGCGAAGATGTAATTAAGGTATGTGAAAAGGCTTATGTAGAGTGTCATTATTTCAATTATTTAAAGCTAAATAGAATTGATTACAAGTTGTGTGAGTATAATGTATAAAAGTGTATAGTTGTTTTGAGAATGATGTGTAATAGGTGTTTGAATTCGTTTCAGAAGAAATATAAAGCATCTGTCGTGTTCGACGCCGGTGATGACTGCACAGGCACAATCTCCAGAACCACCGAGTCCAAAGGCATCATCCTCCAAGGACGGAAAACAATCCGCGTACAAGGGTAGACAAAAGAAGTTCATCAGACATTTCCCGAGCGCCTCCGAGGACACGGTGCTGAACTGTGAGTGCATTTCCTGCAAAAACTTAACGCTTAGAAAATTGTGTGTACATTGGCAGTCGTTTGCAGATTACTCGTGCGCCCTCATCGGTGACATCCTGCTGCAAGGTCACCTGTACATCACCCAAAACTACTTTGCCTTCTATTCGAACGTGTTTGGATATGTGACCAAAGTGAGTAGCCAGAACGAACAGGTGCATGTTCGTTGCTGTTAGAGGAGATAAGATAAGCGCGGACAGACGCAGGTGTTCGGAGATTAAGATTAAGATTTTTTTCGCAGCTCCTCATACCAATGCAATCGGTACGGAAGATAAGCAAGGAGAAGACGGCTCGGATCATCCCGAACGCCGTCGGGATCACCACCACCGAGGATAAGCACGTCTTCGGCAGCCTGATGTCCAGGGATAACACGTACAAGTTCATGAACGAGATCTGGGACACGGCGAAGAAGCTGCAAGACGTGGCGCTGGAACCGCCCGAGCCGATAGTGGTCAGTCTAAAAAAACACGAAGAATCGCTTAGAATCGTCGAACAACAAAATAATTACATCTCTTACCGCAGGATCCGTCGGATGAGAGCGACAGCAGCGAGACGCCACCAGAGTCGGGCAGGGAATCGGACATCGGGATGCCCAAGTTCAGGACGTGCGTCAAGTCGCCGGACAGCTTCTCCTCGAGCTACACCAGATTGGACGGTATTACAAATCACAACAATAATCAACGAATCAGTTAAATATTACCTTCATTTTTTTTTTAAAGGCAAGTCATCGGATGCACACGGCGGCGGCGATCACAGCAGTCCCAGCAAGGATAAACACTTCAGGGTGACGACAGTTCCCAACGTGCTGCTGGTCGTGACGACGCTCGTCCTGGTCATGCTCTTTCTCTCAGCGGCGCTCCTCCTCTACAGGATAGGCAGAGTCCAAACCAAATACTCGCAAGCTTTACAAGTATATACACACAACCCGTAACTAAAAAGAAAGAGTTTTGCTCATACAATTCGCTGCTTGCAGGAAAACTTCGTGATCACCGAAAGCGAAGACGTGTACGGTGAGCTGCTGCAGTGGCAGACGCATCTACATTCCAAATCCGCGGGGGCGGTGCACAGTTTTCTAGACACAAACTTAGATCAAATAGCCAAGGTTAGTTAAGCGAAACGAAACTGTCGCAAATTACTCACGTCTCCTTCTGTATCCAGGTTCGACAGTCTCTGGAGGCGTTGTCCACTCTGCTGGTGCCAAATTCCTCGGGGACGACGGCCCAGAAGAGCGCCGCCAAACCGGTGGAAAGCCCCGAAAACAGTTAACAAGCTCCGCCCCGTAGGAGGAGAGCCGCATGACGAAGAATGAAGAACGCGTTGCCAAAACAAAACAAATGAATGGAGAATGCGAGTAGGAGGGAGAAGCGCAAATACACACACTCACACACACCAACCAACCGACTTACAAGTACTTGGTCGTACTAGTATTAGAGCTCATTTCCTTTAGGCGATAGTGCGATTAACGAGACGAGGAGATTGAGACGGAGGATGTGGTTGGTCGATGAAGGAAGGAAGGACGAGTGGATGCACCGAATTGCAAGAGACGCTTGATGTTTTCGTTTTTTTTTCTTTATTTGGAGTGATAGTGTGGATGCTGTTGCACCGTATTTGGATTAGGAGTAGATCTGCCGCGGACTGAGAGGAGAAAGAAAGAGAGAGAGAGAGACTCACCGCAAGTCGTGTATATCTTGTCGCGTTTCGAAAGATCCGATGGGCGTACTACCATTTCTATCTCCCTCTGGTAAGACTGGAACACAATTAGAGTAATTAATCGCCAACTAAAAAAGCAAAAAAGAAAGAAAACCCAACCCCCACCCCCTTCCGTCGACCCTCTCTACACCCTTATGTGATAATTATAAGCGAAGTAAATATGAGAACGTATATATATATATTATTGTTGTATTTAAGAGTAATTAAATAATGGAAGACAAAAAAATCAAAGCGGCTGACGCAACCGACGTGCGGACTAAAGCTTCATCTAGGCCTACTGAATTAACTAACTAAACATTACTAAAAACAAAGGAAGGAGGAGAAAAACAAAACAAAAATAAACGATAACTTAAAGAATGTAAGAGCAGTTTCCAAAAACGGAAATTCACAAGCAACAAAAACTACTAAATCGCTTTGTTTTGTTTTTAAATATTTCATTTATTTTCGCCACCGGTATGGCTTTTCTAGTCATTAAACTTAATAGATTATTTTCTCTCCGTCTTAACGTTTCTTTTGTTTTGAATGATTATACAAAAAAAAAAGAAAACAGTGAGCGCACTACAACTCACCAAGGATTTCCTGATCCGAGTCACCTGCAACAACAACAAAAACAAAAAACATTAAGAATTTCATTTACGAGCACTTTCCTTTGATGAACAACTTACTAATATTATTGATAATATTTCCATCGGTATGGGAAATATTTAATTACACATGATATTTTTTTCTTATCTTTTTGTTAGCTTTTTGAAAAACTTTATTTCTGTTGATCGTTAACGATTTTAAATTGTTTTTCGAAATTAGTGAGATTCTCTTTGCAGCCTTTTAATTATTGTGTGTTTGAGTGCGAACATCCGCCGCCCTTCGTCGTATATTAAAGCAACGCGAAAAAATGAAGGGATTTAGATGAAATAAGATTTGAAAGGAGACGAATTTTACAAAAAAAAAAAAAAGATGTTTAGTGCATGTACTAGACATTGTAATACGTGGTTTCAAATTGAAATAAATATTGTACCGTAGTCATATTACCCAATTTAAAGAAAAGAGACAGAGAAAGAGAGAAGAAAACTAATTAGTCTCTCTTTCTCTCAATCTATCCTTATGTAATTAATCTAAACTACACACACACACATATATATTGACCGATTTTTCATGAGAATTGTTATCGGAACTTTCTTCTATACCCGTTTTTCGTAACCGTTTTCTAGAACAATCTAGAGCACTTAATGGAAGTACTTCTCTTTTTTTTTTCGTTCTTTTTTTTGTTTTCGTCGTCATGACGATGAGAAGACGCAAATCTTGCCGCGATCAAAATAATAATAATATTAATAATATCTAAAACTAAATTTTAAAAAAGGAAGCGAGATTGTTGCATATATGTACATAAATATAAGATTCGATTTTATTTAAGATTTTACGTTTCTGTTTGGGTTATTTATTGTTTGTCTGTTTGTTTCTTTGTATTTCTTTGTATATTTTCTTTTCCTCTCTCTTCTGTAATCGAACTAAAATCAAACTATGCAAGGCAACAACCTACTGTCCAATTGTGCAGATTATTGTTTCTGTTATTGTTTTCTTTTTCCCTGTTTGTTTGTTGGTCTATTATTATTGTATTAGTATTTGTTGATGATGATGATGAATATTATTATAATTGTGCGCAGTTGTATGTAACTTATTATTAATATTAGTTTTTAGGAGATGAAAAAAAAACGATCCTGTGATATCTTATTTGGTTATTATTATAATTTTTGTTTTATTATTACTATTATGTTGTATGTATAAATATATATATATATTATATTATTATTTTTTTTGCTTATTTTTCATGAGTATTTATGTAGATCCATATACATAAATAAATTTAAAAAACAAGAAATCAAAAAAAAAAACCAAAAAAATTGTTCAAATCCATTTGGCAATCTGTGTTTTAATAAAAAGAAAACATCACCCTTAAAAATCTGAATTTCTTTTGTGCTCCTGATCCTGATTTAATTGTTGCGGATTATCGAGGATCTTAACTTTGGGATAAATCAAACAAACAAATATGTTGTAATATAAGTTTTGCTTGTCATTGGTGAAAACACAGCGCAATATAAATTAAATTTCGTTTCGATTAGAAACTCGTTCTGTTGGTTGCGTATATCAAACGATTATACCGACGATACACCTCAACCACATCCTGTAATTTCGAGACAATCGAACATCCTCGTCCTTAAAGTCACCATCCAGGAACTCCCTTTCGTTAAGCACCAGCCGCTTGTACAAGTTTGTGGACTGCATCTGTTCCTCCTTGAGACACCGCACGCCGTTCCTGCAGCTCCTCGCCACGCCATCCAAAAGTTTCGCCGCCCCATTGAACTCGAATTGGGGAATGTCACGATCGACGCTGTGGATCTGGCACAGGTGGGCGTGCATGGTGTGCACCACGTACTTCCTATGGTACCAAATAGATTCGTGACCCGGGAAATGATGGTGCAGATCAGGCAGCACCTTGTGAAGCTCGTATATCAGCAGATACAGGATCTGATGCTGCGCCGTACAACCGCTGTCGCAATTTAAAACTAACTTACTGTACTCGTCGATCTCCTTCAGCTTGTGCCCCTTCAAGCTATCGATCACGTGCTGCCTGTAGTGAAAACCCGTGTGCTCCGACACGTGCGTCTTGATCCAATCCTCGCTGAACCGCAGCTCCCTGCTCAGAGCGTCCGTCTCGTACACCAACATGTAATTCTCGAAACACCAGATGCGATGATTCCACGCGTGGTAATTGTTCGGCGTGTTCCTCGTCACCGAATCCAACAAATCAGATTCCTCCCGAAAGTCCATCTTCGCGTGACCAATCTTTTTGAAAATAGCGATACGATAACTGTACGCCTCGTACGATTTCGGCTTCCAACTGAGCACCAGCCTACTGAATCGCAACTCAGTGCTGCAGTCCAGTAGATTTCCATCCAGCAGCTCGCGTTTTATGTTCCAAAATGTTCGAACTTCGGGATTTATCAGTAGGGCAATGACCAGGTAATCGTTGAGCGTGTCATGATCCTTTCGACATCTCCACTTGAAGATCTGCTTCTGTGCGTAACCAAACAGCAATCCTGCACACCAAGTCTCCAAGCCCAAAGCGTGCTCCTCCCACACGTAATTTATTGGCGATACGTTTCGATCCTTTCCAACGCTTGGAATCAACGTAAACTCCCTTCTGAAATTCACAAGATTAACATTAACACATCTTTTACATTCATGTTTCGCTTACATTTCGTTGTCCTCTTTGACCACGCCGTTCACCTTCTTCAGAATCTTCTCTAACATCTCATTATCACAATCCATCACTTACAAAATTATTTCCTATTTTCATATACGTATCGACAATTGTTGGTTATGTTTTGTTTCCAATTGTCATTCTTATTTACAGTAGGCTTGCCATTGCGAAAATCAATAATTCCACCAGATAATAAGATCTTGGGGAATTCCAGTTTGTCGACTATTTAAAACTTTTTTCGAGCAAATAATAATTCAGAGAAATTAACATTATACAACCACGCAAAAGGAAATAAGATGTTTCTGTTGTAATATTTTTATGATTTTTACGTACGAAACCTAATTTTATGAATATACAAAATCATTACTTGATTATAAATATAATTAAAACTTTCGTAACTATGGATAAACAAAACAAAAGTTGTTTTTTCTGTTTGTTTCCGGTGACTTAGTTTGTTATTACCAGAAGAATAAAATAAGGTTAAAACATATTGAATGGAAAAGTAGTGAATTAATTTATATCTCACCACTTAATGAATGAAAACTGGACCATCTTCAACATTTCATCGTTCTCCGGCGATTTTAATCGGGGAAATTAATGATTAAGAAAAAGACGCGAGCAAACTTTCAACATCTTTGAAACAAACTTATTTTTCAGTTGTGCCAATATGAAGAAGGAGCACCATCATAAAGTGATCAAATAGAACTAAAAGAATTTTAGGTTATGTATTAGTAAATGAATGTTTTTATTTACTTTTCTGATATTTAGGCAAAATGGGTGAGTTTCGTTAAACGTGTATTATTTCTTTAAATTGATAAAATTATGTTAGAGCAAAAGTATTTGGATGTTAGTAAAATGTCCACCATAAAGAAGAGCAATAAAAACAAAAGACCCAGGACCACAGAGGATGAGTACGGAGATTTGATTGTTGATGTGGATTCAATCGGAGGGAAAAGCAAGACTCCAACGAAGGGAGCTATTGTGGGAAATGCAAATAAGAAGCGGAGGAAGAGGGACAGCGCTTCCAGTGATGAAGAAAGGTGGCTGACAGCTATTGAATCGGGCAAGCTGGAGGATGTGGATGATGAGTTGAAGAAGATCAAGCCAAAGGATCCATCTTTGATGACGGCTCGACAGAGGGCCATGTATGATAGAGGTGCTGATGGGGGGAATCAGGCCACAAATCCTCAGCTGATTTCTCTGCCAACTGGATATAAGGTATTTAGTATTGAATATTTGAATTAATTCCCTGATTGCAATTTGTGTATTTGCAGGAAAAAGTTATGACACCAGAGGCAATACAAAAAGCTGCCATAAAGTCGTTGAAGAGAAAGCAGTTGGCGGATGAGAAAAGGGAGAAGGACAAAAAGAAGACAATGGAGAGGATCTTGAAGAAGCAGGAGTCGAAAGCGTTGAAATCCCTTCGAAACAGACACGCAAAATCCCTGGCGCCGGCGATACTCTACAAGCAGAACGTGGAGTCGACGATAATGGCCTTTCCGTCGGCCATGGATCTGCCGATCGTCGCGAAAAGATCGCCCGCTCCTGCGAAGATGGTGTACTGCGGCATGAACTGCGGTAACCCCAAGAAATACTCGTGCTCGAAGACGGGTGTTGCGCTTTGCAGCTTGTCATGCTACAGGAAGAACATTTCTAGGCACATCTTGTAAAAAAAACAACGTATTATTTATTTTCCACTCTTCTTCGAAAGTCGACTGAGGACGGGTTCGAGGACGCAGGGAATTTTGGAGATTTGCGGAGGCGGTGCATCTCCGTTGATGGGACCCGCCTCGATCAGATAGTCCAGGTTCACCGGTTTCAGGAGCGTCTCCTGCGTGCACTTGATACCGTTCTCGTACTCGTATATTTCGTCGACGGAGACCGGCTCTTGGCTGACCTGACTGCGTCGCTCGATCTCCTTGAAGAAGTTCTGCAGCTCCTCTTCGGAGAGCCACAGCTGCTTGGGGTCGACAGCAGAAGAAGACGAAGATACAGCTTCATCGCAGCCGCCCTGCGTCGAAGACGATTCCGTTCCGAACAGGCTTAGAAACGAGGACGTTGACATTGTATAAATGCAAAATGCCAATCGAACTTATCATTGATATATTTATTAATTTGTTTTGAATCGTTTGTTTAGATGTAGACGTAACATCTAGAATTGCAACGAGAAATAGGTGAAGACAAGAACACATTCAAAGCAATTATACGTGAAGTGAAAAACGCATTGAAATTAGATTTGTCATCCATCCAAGTACCGTCTGCCCCACACGTCGCTTAACTTTCGTAAACTGTCATAGCTACTAGATTAAATACTATACGGTAAAGGTCAAATTTGAAGAAAATGTTGCATCCGATTATACAATTTGATAATTTAAATGCATTTATTATATAATTAAGTAAAATAGCGAGAATAAAATTTAGGAAAACTCAACACACAACAGAGTCTTGTTTTTGTCATTATTTTTGTAAATACTTGCCCCAGTCGCTTGTAGCGCCACTGGCGTTCGGCAGAACCCATCCAACGGGAATCTTGGATCCTTCCGACCTGTGCAAAAACGTATCCCAGCTCTTCCGGATCGCGACGAACGTCTCAAAGTCCCTCTCGGCCAGGGTCAGACCCCAGTAGATGTCACTGTCTGGCACGTACTGCTGCCCAAAGAGCACCCGCTCCCAATCGCTTGCAACCTTCTTCTCCTTGTTGATGCTGCTGTGCTTCTTGGTACCCTCCTCGTTCTGCTCCAGCATGATCCTCAATCCCTGCTCCTCCTTCACGTACGTCCTCAGGCAGTTGCTCCATGCGTTCACCAGTTTATCGTTGGTATCCCTGAACACATCCGCGTCGTCTTCGTCGATCCTTTCGCCCCTCTGCTTCGCGGCGACCTCTCGCACGCTCCGCAACTTGCTGAGCGCCGCGAGCAGTGCTAACTGCTTCCTCGCGTCTGCCTTCTTCTTGGTCACCTCAGCCAGCACGCAATCGGCGTCCTTTTTCATGCTCTCCTCCGCCTTGGCCCTCTCCACCGAATCCTTCATGTTCTCCAACCACCGGTCGATCTTCTCGTGCTGCTTCTGGCACTCGTCCTCGCGAATCTGCTTGTTCTCCGCCCGCCTCAGCCGCTGATTCAAACGCTTCCTGGAGCGCTTCTCCAAGCTCCTCTTCAAACCGACCAGAGCCTCAGGACCGAAATGCGACATCGCCAAGTTCAGCTTCTCCTTCAGCACACCGATCGCGGCCGCCTTCAAATTCCACTCGCCCGAACTCATCGTCGTCAAGTTCTCCTTCAGATTACTCTGCGCCACCTTCAGCTCCTCGATTATATCTAAGGCCTTGCACAGCTCCCTCTTGGCGCAGTGGATTTTCAACTCGGGCTTCGACTTCTGCCTTCTCGCACCTGCACTCTTTACATCGACCCGAGTCTCTACATTAACATTGATTTTACCCATTTTCGCGAGCCACGTCTCTATGTACAGGTCATTTTCAGTTTTGAACTCCATGCTTGAATTGAGACAGTCCATTGTGTGTCCTTATTAATAATTGTTGTTTTTTTTTTGTTTGTTTAGATTTTTTTTTATAGAAGGTATTAAAAAATTACGTTGCAAATTAATGGAATAACTAGGAAGCAACGTTCGAATTTAACACATGTGCAGGGTTTCACCGGGTTTGGGAAGCTGCAACTTTGCCTCATCCAATACTCCCAGGGCTGCAGTGAACTCGGCAATATCCTTCAGATCCTGCTCGGAATCCAAGATACTCTTCAACTCGTCGTAGGCTTTGATCAGGCGACGTTGGCAATCTGGGACCATCATCAGAGACTCCTGCAACACCTCCTCCTGCTTCCTGATGTCATACTCGTCTTTCCCTGTTGCATTGATAAAACAAATGAACATTTTAGAAGAAGAAACGGATATCAATTTCGTCACTGACCTTCCCCTTTCAACCTGACGATGCGAGCGCGTTGCTGCTCCGCTTCCTTCTCGTATGATAACTTCTCTTTGGCTAACCTCTTCACAACTCCGGTCTTGATTTTCAATGTTCTGATGCGAGGATCTGCCATTATATATACGGAATCTTAATGCGTACTCGAAGCTGCACAAAAAACAATTTCCATTTGCTGCTTTACAACCCCCACGCACATAAAAAACAAAAGCGGCTCATTCATTGGGTGACTCACTTTAAATTTCGCTCACCCACAGCGGCAACTCACCAACACAAGAAAACGAAAAATTACCAAAAACTTACGAATTTTGTCCATTTGTTTTAAATCATATTGTTAACGAGAAATTGCATATAATTATGGATATTCATAAATAAATAATGTTATATTTCTTTTCAATAACCAAACCAAATTCCTTAAAGAAATTCGTCAGAAATATTTTTTAATTAGGCATTTTACGCCTTCGCTAACTACGATAATTAATAATTTCTATCTGTTATTGTAATTTTCTTTTAAAATTTTTATGTAGAGATTGATGTATCTCTTTAATAGGCAACCTGAGGGTTGTTGTTCGAGCAGTTGCATACTCGAAGTGATTTCAGTTTGGCTTGGCTGTTGAAAGTGAAACAAATTTTTTTGAGAGTTGGTTGTTATTTGCGAAGGATTTACTGAAACAATAGGAAGCAACAATTGCGTGGAATCGGTGGAACGTCGTTCGTTTTAGTAATTGGAGATATAAAGTCGGACATTTGGTGGAATTTGGTCGTACAGGAGGTCCCCACAAATAACATCAACCAACCCCCTGTCTCTACCAACGTTAATTAAATACGTAAACAAATCCCCAGAGCGTGCGACCCGGCCTGGCCTGGTGATTTGCAGCTGTTGATCAAAGGTATAAGCAGTTCCATTGTTTATGTTTGGTTTGTATCGACTGCAAGCTGCAATCCAAGAAGCCAAGCGAAATGCCCCCAAAGCTGAAGTTCGCTGACGGTAAGTGCAAAGCACATTTCTCTTAATCATTGCAATAATATTACTACTGCTCTTGTTCACACATTGTTTTTGCAGGTGAGAAAGTTCTGTGTTTTCACGGACCACTGATATATGAAGCCAAGTGTTTGAAATCTACAATTACTAAGGATAAGCAGGTTAAATACTTCATTCATTATGCTGGTTGGAATAAGAAGTGAGTTTTTTTTTTCGTTGGTGTGTCAGTCATTGTAAATTAACTGTTTTTGTGTGTGTGTGTTTTTTTAGTTGGGATGAATGGGTGCCGGAGAGCAGAGTCTTGAAATATAATGAGGCGAATGTTGCCAAGCAGAAGGAAGTCCAGAAGGCTCATTCCAATCAGCCAGCAAAAGCCAAGAAGACAAAAGCGCGCAAGAGCGAGACCACCAAAGATACTGATTCACGGGCGAGCACACCAACCATAGACACAGCCGCGAAGATCCCGGTGAAGAGCAAGCCAAGCACCCCGTCGAGCAGTCAGGATTCAAGTTCAGATGTGCCCAAGAAGAAGAGAGGTAGACTGGATCCATCTGTGGAGTCGGAGGAGCAGTTCTTGAGCAAAGTTGAGGTTAAAGTGAAGATTCCCGATGAGCTGAAACCCTGGCTGGTGGACGACTGGGACGCAATCACGAGGCAAAGGAAGTTGGTCAATCTACCGGCGAAGATCACCGTCGACCAGATCCTGGATAATTATATAGCGTACAGAAAGTCGATCAAATCGAACAATTCCAGCAAGGAGTCGGCCACAATTGAGATCACGAACGGCATCAAGGAGTACTTCAACGTGATGCTGGGCACGCAGCTGCTCTACAAATTCGAGCGGCCGCAGTACGCGGAGATCTTACAGAATCACGGTAAGATGCCGATGTCACGAATCTACGGTGCCATCCACCTGCTGCGACTCTTTGTCAAGCTTGGCTCTATGCTAGCTTACACTCCGTTAGATGAACGAAGTATACAGTTGCTGCTGCAGAATATCCAGGATTTCCTCAAGTACATGTTCAAGAACAGTGCGACGTTATTCAATTTGCAAGATTACGGTAATGCTCCTCCAGAGTATCACAGAAAGGCCCTATGATACAATCTTTTCTTTTGAGTTTAACAATACCATTATTTTTTCTTCTATTATTATTTTTTTTTTTACTTACATCTATATACATATGATGATCATATATATATAGATGTTTTCGATTTTGTTCCAATCGTATATTATTTTTTGTTTTTAATTAACTAATCAAAATAGGCTAATAATGATGAAGACGAGAAGAGAAGATAAGTTGAACATATTATTATTATACTTATCTTTCAATATGATTGATGATTTATATTAAGTTTGTATTGTTAGATACCATATTTATTCGATTCTGGATGAAATTATAGAGATCGAGACTTTATCGATTGACGAACATGAGCGGCAGAGTAAAATAGAGAGAATGAGAAAGAAAGAAAGAAAGAAAGAACGGATTAGATGTATTAATTGTATATTTATTTGAGCCACTCTGAATGCTTATTGATGTTGAAGAGGTTGCCTAGTAAAGAGAATTTTCTATATTTACTTTCTTCATTTGTTATTTATAATTCCCACCAAACCCACTTTCTCCCATTTAAAACAATTACAAATAGACAGATATTATTCCTCATATATAAATTATTTACAAATTTGAAAAGCCAGAATTTGTTAATAAGTAATTCAATTTACTGTTGATATTATTATTATTATTTAAAAAATAAAAAGGATAAGTGATTTGAACGATGGCGATTTAAAGTATAAACTTTTCGAGCTCCATCTATGATCGGTAATGATCAAGGGGCCGCGTACAGTTTAGTTATAAACAAAATGGCTGTGTTTGCGAGATTCGGAGATTTTTGCGAATTTCTGTTGGTAAAGCCGCTTTGGAAACACTGCGTAACACCACGCGGCCATAAGAGAAACTCACCTTTTCAAATGTAGAGCGCGCAAAGAAAACGTGCTTCAATCCATTCGGACAGGAACTCGCTGATTTCGTTCCATTAGCCGAAGCGAATCCTCTCCAAC
>NW_017095537.1:37153-58779 GCF_001412225.1 Nicrophorus vespilloides
TTTGAATGATCCCGCCAGTCTTACGCTACCGAGACGCCACCTATCTTAAAGAACAATTAAATAGTTCAATATGTTTATATGTCGGCAGAGATGGAGCTATAAATATTAATACACATCCGAAAAGGTCAGTAAATTTGAATTAGAAACAAAGATTATCGAAGTTTCGACGGCTGCGGGGGATCCTCGATCGCGGGTCCATGGGGCAAAAGGGTCTACGACCCGACAGTCGGCGCCGATACAGAGAGCCCTAGCAACGCCTAATCGAAAATGATGATGGCTTGGCGTTTCTCTCTTTCTCGCATTCAAGTTTTTAGCAAATATTGAAAAAGAGGTACAGCCCCCTTGCCTTAAACATCCCTGTTAAAAACTGCCTGTTAGTTGATCGTCATTGGAGCCCCTGAACTGATCGTCTTTTTCTTTCTTTCTGGCTCCTCTAGGTTAGTCCAAGATGGGTGAGGTTAGTAAACAAGTGAGGGTTGATAACTGGGGCATATACTTCCTGTCCCGGCTGCAAGTGTTCTTCAACAAAACAGACTACTGTGATCTGACACTCCAATTTGAGGGTAATGTGCAGCTTAAAGTGCATCGATTAGTGATGAACGCCTGCACTGAGTATTTCCAAGTGCTTGAACAGACCTGTGAAGTAAACGAGGATGTGCTGCTGATGCCCTCAGACCTGCAGGCAGATGTGATCCTGCCAATAGTCAATTTCATCTACACCGGCATGCTAGAATATGAACTTATCCTATACGAAAAGCTGTACAAAACTGCCGAACTGATGAATATCACAGTGCTGCTCAAGCTGCTGGATGCCCAGAAGCAACCTACACTGCCCGGATCCAAAGCAGTGATATCAAAAGTGCCCCCAGTGTATAATTTGCAAGGTAAGAAAATCACACCGAAAACGCAGGAGAAGAGTTTACCTCCAACACTGCCAGGCAGAAAACTGCCGGTGTGGAAGAGGAAAACCATACCCAGCCAAAGTACGGTCACGAAACCCACGTCGAGTTTCATACCGAGCGAAACGAAACGCATATCCACAATAGAACCAATAAACAGTTTCGATAATGCGCCTAAACCGACGAGATTCGAGTGGCCCGAGGAGGATTTCCAGAATTTCAACTTATTGGATACGGCCTTCGATTCGATCTCGTACAACAGCAAACCGTTGCTCACGCAGGAGGACGAGATGAAGGCGAGCACTTCTTTCTCGAAGGAGGAGTATTCCGCTGTGAATCTGGACGAGCTGAAGAATTACGTGAAGGAGCAAAAGATCAGAAACGATATAGAGTACGAAGAATACGTGGACAACGATTTGGATCCGGATTACGTGCCCGAGGTACCGGTGAAACGTAAGAAGGAAAACGCGGCGGGACAGCCGGCAGTCAAGAAAGTAAGATTTAACGTTAACGAGAAAGAGAATAAAGAGACGAAAATTAATATAACGCCAACAGGGAAGGGCGACGTGGATCACTCTAAGATAATATCGGAGGTCCTCAAGAAGTATCCGCATCTGATGAAGAAAAATAAAAACATACGACTGAAGATACTGCCCCAAGGCAAATCGTCCGAAACTATGGTGAAGTCGTCCCAACCTAAGCTCAGAGTGCAGATGAAAGCACCGAAAGTAACAGTGGCGATCTCCTCTCCGCCGACGACTGTACCGACCACAAGCAGCATCAGTAGTAGCAGCAGCAGCAGCATCAGCAAACAGAATGCCGAGCACAAGGAGGATGGCCCGTGGATATGCACTAAATGCTCGATGGAGGGAGCCGAGCAAGTGGAGTTCGTGCTGTACTATCTGTACAGGAAGCACATGACCGACGTTCACCACGAGAAATTCGACTCGAAAATGTGCAAGTACTGCGGCCATCAATTCGTCAAGCAGAACCTACTCATGTATCATCAGTTAACGAAACACTCGGTAAAACCGCCTGCAGGATACGAGTTCCCCAAATGCCAGCAGTGTCCGTACACCGCGCTGTCCGACGCTCACCTGGAAAAGCATAAATTGATACATACGAATTACGAGTTTCAATGCAAGGTGTGCAAAGTTTGCTTCAACAGCGACACATCTCTCAAACAGCACACGCAGATCACCGGCCATTCGGCGATGGCTGGACGTCTGAACTACGACTGTCAGTACTGCACGAAGAATTTCCAGACGGCCGGACATCTGTTCATCCACTTGAGGTCGGCCCATCGTGAAGAGGCAGAACGAGACGGCATCGTCAGTCTGGACGACGACGAGGACTTTACGGAAGAAGTGCCGTCCAATAATAAAACAGTGAAAGTATTAGATAACATCAAACTGAAGGGTAACAACGCTCCGGCGGACGATCAGAATTTCCTGAAGAACACCGGCATCGCGACCAACTTGGGTTTGGTGGACATCGTGGTCTTGGATGATAACCAGCAGTACATATTGCATCCGAACAGCCAGCAGATAGTCACGCAGCAGTCGCTCGGCAACAACCAGGAATTCATGCTGCCCGATCTGCAAGACACTTACGTCCAGAACCCGAGCCTCAACCACCAGGTGATAACCACATCGCAGCATAACGTGATTACACAGTCGATGCTGAACAACACCGACATCGCCTCCACCGATGAACTCGTGATGGTCCTCACCGATCACGACTACAACGACGGCAACAACGAGATCCTGTCGAACGACAATTCGAACATCGTTGTCCTGTACAGTCATCCGGTGGAGGGACAGAACAACCAGTTCATCACATCGCAGAGCAACATCATGCTGAACTCGGAGACGGGCATGTTGGAGATCAGCAATTTGCCTACGAACGCCACAGCCGAATCGTTGGATAACCAGAACACGGTGGAGTCGATAGAGATGATCCAGAGGGAAATCGAGAGTCACAACAATCAGGAGCAGCAGCTAAAGGCGATCGAGAACAGCAAGCAGGCAGCTGTGCAGCAGCAGATCGTAGAGACAGCGACGGCGATGGAGGTGGTCGAAGAAACGCCCACGCAAGAATTGATTAAAAATGTAAGTTGTAATATGTAGAATAGTAATAATAATAACAACAACAACTGTGCGTGTTTTAGATCGAGGAGTCACAGCTGGAAGAACAACAGCAGCAGCAGCAGGAACAGCAGGAGCAAATTACTACGGAGCAGGTAGCCGAAGTACTCGTTGCAAAAGAACCAGAAAGTAAATTACAGGAGGAAATAGTGTCACAGGTGGACGAGATCATCGCGGAAAGCGAGAATCCCGAAAGTAGCGAGAAATCAGTAGAAAATCAGTCGCAAGACAATGAAGAGGACGATAAGCCCAAGCAGATTGTTGAGCTCGTCGAGGAAATCGTAGAAGAAGAGGATGTGGGTAAGATTAAGCAATTGGAGGAGATGGAAGTAGAGGAGAACAAGGCGGAGGAGGACCAGCCTCTGACTGATGAAATCGAGGCGATGGAGGTGGATGGAAATGAGGGGAATGCAGTGAAGGAGGAACCCGTCGAATCGATCAACGAACCGTCGACGCCAGAAACGACGGACACGAAAGTCGAAGATGACGATGTTAAAAATGATTCTGAATTAAAGGACGAGGAAGAAAGTTCGGTTCTGGTGGAGGAGAGTAATTCGACGACGGAGGTTTCGACTGCGACGGAAGTCTCCAACGAGGAGGCGGACGCTCTATCGCAGGACGAGGATTCGCAGAAGGCGGTCGATGAGGACGAGACGAAGCTGCAGGAGAACCAGAGTCAGGCCGCGAAGATGTCCATACTGGACGACTGGGAGGACACCGATTCTCAGCAGTCCGAGCATGGTAAATCACAAAGCACAGTTAACAAATTGATTAACGATTGGGATGACTAATTAAGTTCTATCTTACATTTTACAATTATCTTTTTTAATTGTTTTTATCTTTCTACTTTTTCTTTTCTTTTCTTTCTTTTTTTTTTATTATCATTATTATTTCTCAATGTGCATACATACATACATATATATTGAGCTATACATATATCTATGTATACATATTTATCTGAATGTAAATATTTATTTAGCTATGATGAAAGAAATAATTGGCCAGATTCTATATATTAATTAACCATACCTTCTTATATACATACACACACACAAAAAAAAGGAAATTCATGGCCAATTACTACAAGGAATTATTAATTTTTGAATTTTATCAAATATATCTGTAGTTTCAAAATGATTTGGAATAAAGAAAACAATAAATAAAAAATATCAAATGTTTGCTATGGATGAACGTGGACTGTAGAGAGAAACATTTGTAATATCTAAAATTGGGGTTTTGTTTGTTGTTGTTTTTTTTTGTTGCAGTCCTCTCACCGTGTATCATTTATTATTATATTTTTTTTAAATATATTATTATACATACTAGACTAGTGAGTGAGCAAGCAATGCCTGCGTCTGGCAATATCTATGCAGACGCTTTTTCCTCCCAGGGTCGCGGACCCCGCACCTGCTCCCAATTATCCAAATCCATATCCTTCAGCTTCTCGTACTGCTTCTCTATGGAACTCTCCTTCTGATCCTTCACCTCCATACCGCTCCTCTTGATGTCCTCCTTCACCGTCGACTTCTTCGAGAATGTGTACCTATAGAACAATCACATAACCTTAAAAATCCAATTGGAAAACGTTTCGTCGCGAGACGCACTCACCTGAGCTGAGCGAACTCCTTGAGGCCGAAGGAACCGCCGACAATCGCAAGCAGGAACGGAATTCCGTATTTGAACGATCGCCTATTCATCAGAGTCATATTGAACAATTTCAATTGTTTTCGTAATTCAAATCGGAATTGACGTTTCCTCGTGATCAACTTCACTCCATATCTGAATGCGACTGAATTCGCGGTAATCAGCGATTACCAAACAATTTCCATTAAGTTTTAAATTCGCTCGAAATAACAAATACATCGCTTATTAGTTATTTACTTATAATAGTAAATTGAGCATGTAATTTAGTATAATAAGCTAAGTGTTTCAGTGAATTAATTTTAATTCAACTTTTGGGAACAAATGAAATCTAATCGGAAACGTCAATCAGCGATATACACAATCAATGTTGTGATGTGACATGTATTTAACCAACAAATTTTCCTTTTTGATTTCCCCTTTATTATTATTATGCGGAACGAGTGGGAAACGGTGCTTCTAGTACTCTGTGTGTTGATCGGCGGTAAGTAATTAATTGGATCGTGATTAAATTGGTTGTAATCAAATGCAAACATCCTCCTCCGCCACCCACAGACGCAAACAATTTACTGCTGCAGCAGCAGGAGACTTCGAGCACAGCGCAGATGATTTCCGGTGATGTCTTTTTCGAGATCATCGACCCAATGGAGCTGGAGTACACATACAGATTGCGGCCAGCCAAAGACTTTGGAGCACCTTTTGTAAGGTTCAATGTTTACAACGTATCAGCGTTAATCGTAAATTTCATCCTGCAGGATTCTACATTTCACATGAAGAATGTACCACTTGTGCCTGTGAAACCGAAATTCGGTTGCTCCGCATTAAGGAATGCACACCAAATTGATGGCAATGTGGCCTTCATTGAACGAGGGTAAATCTTCATTTAAACTTTGTTGTTACCTAATTGTATGCGTTTATTGTTGATAGGGAATGTTCCTTTAAGGTGAAGACAGTGGTGGCTGCGAGGGCCGGAGCCAGGGCCGTTATCATAACAGACACGACCGTGGCGAATGAGGATTACTTCATCGAAATGATCGACGATGATCCGGACGAGGACGTGAATATACCTGCAGCTTTTCTGATGGGCAAAAACGGCGTGATGATCGTCGAGACGCTGAGGAAGCTGAAGCTGACCCATGCCCTTATAAATATGCCCGTGAATTTGACTTTCATCCCTGTGCACAAGGTAAACCAGCCCCCTTGGCTGGACTGGTGACAAAACCAAAGCAATAACCCGTAACACCTCATGGAATGATATCTTCTCCTCCATGATCAATTTGAAGTTGTTGTTTTTTTTTACATTTGTAATTGATAATAATGTATTTTGTGAGAACTGATTTTCAACTACCTGAGCTCGTCTAGTCGAGGCAACTATGTAAATACAAGTCATTGGAAATAAACGAGTTTCATTGTTAATAACTTACTTGCTTTTCGTGAGGTATGCAACTTTAACAGCTGCCAGCCTTTTCCTATTGGTCAGATTAAGAGAAACAAAAGATGAACGGTGGATGGGAAAAGCGATCACACGCGATGGCTCTTCGCTAGGGATTTTGAATATTCAAACTGGCAGACCGTTACGTTTTGGCGGCAACATTTCTTGGGGAAATTAAGGCTTTCCATGTTGGACAGAGTGCGCCAGCGGGCACATTTTCATAAATTTTTTGCGCCCACCTCGTCTCTGGCAAAGCAAATCATCAACGGTCATTCGATTCAGCTCGCATCCAGGGCTCTGAACAGCGAAGAAAAAGTCAGCTCTCCGCCACAAGAAAACACTCGCTTCTGCTGTTTATTCTTCTCATTTTAACAGACGACGAAACGCACAGCTTCCAACATGTTCTGGGGTAAGTGAAACAGAGATTTTCTTTCCGTACATCGAAAATGCCGGCATCGTGGACCACGTGTTTTCGCTATTTACCATCGAACGAAACGAAATAACCGCAAAATCGGACAGGAAACGTTCGTTTCCAGGTCGCCTCGTTCACGTGGTTCATTTGTCTTTACTAAACAACAATTGGTTTTCGTTGCCACGACCATGTGTGTTCGTAGTCATGACACCCCTCGTTTTTCCCACACGTTTATCAATTGTTCTGATTGCATGTTTTTTGTTTTTGGCCAGGACTCATTATGGAACCGCAGAAGCGTTACTCGCAAACCGTCCACAGGTCGTTCCACATCTCGATGGCTGCCTTGGACCTGTGCTCATGCACTGACGAACCGGTCCAGGTGATGTGCGGCTTCGAGAACAGAAAGTATCTGCTCTGCACATTGCAAAAGGACAAGATCCTCCAGGTCCCACTCGATGTCAACTTTGAGGTGAGCCTTCTTAGCATCTTATTATCGCTGTCAACAATTGTGTTTATAATCTGCGTTGCATTGCGGGACAGGTTGGAGATCAAATTTCCTTCATCACAAATGGAGAATCGCATGTGCACCTCACGGGTTACTTGAATGAGGATTTCAACTTGGATGAAGAGGATATCGAGGAGGAGGAAGATGATGATGAACAGGAGTTGGATGTGAGCCAGAGCAATATCGTCAGCGGAAAACGGGCGAAAAAGATGTGCAGCAACTCGTTGCAACGTAAGTAATATAATTTTATGTTGGTGGTGCGAAGAGCAGTGCGACCCAATGATCCAATGCTGTGATTATATATATAAAAAAAAAAACCTAACATAATAAAATAGAAACAAGTACTTTCGTCATCTACATACACGAATATGTTTTGTTCTAGTTTCATCAAATAGTTTAGCGCAAAAAATTAACGTTAAACTCAACGCTTTGGCACAAAAAGACGCCCGTTTGTATTTCTCTTCTATTTCCGTAATCGTAGACTGTAGCTTAGCCGTTTTGTCAATTGTTATTATTTACCGCATTGGATTATTTCTATTATTATTATTTGTTTGCACTCATTATTTAGTCTCCGTTTGTATCGCTGATATTTTTTGAACATTGTATGATTCAGTTTCGTAAATAATAATGATATATCGTCAATGTTTAGAAAAAACACCGATAATTGTTTGTTGCTTTGGTCGGATTTGTATCAATTAGTGTGTTTTGTTTTCCAGCGCCTGCTAAGAAGAGCAAAACAATGCAACTGCTGGACAGCGTGAACAGCCAAGATGATGATGACTCAGATGATTCTGATGTCAACTTGTCGGATATTTTAAATGAAGATGATGATGAGGATGAAGACGAGAGCAACGTTCAGGAAGAAGGCGAGGAAGACGACGACGATGATGAAGATGGCGCCGAAGAGGAAGATGATGATGAGGATGGCGCTGAAGAGGATGATGATGATGATGAAGAAGAGGAGGAGGAAGATGATGACGACGACGACGACGATGAAGAAGAGGACGTGAAGCCGAAGATGAACGGAACTGCTAAGGATGCCAAGAAGAACAAGGTCGCTGAGGTGACTGGCAAGAAGCAGAAGGAGCAACAAGTTAAGCAGGAGAAGAACCAACAACAGCAGCAGGAGAAGAAGGGCGATAAGAAGCAGCAGCAGCAGCAGGAGAAGAAGGAAGTTGCTCAGAAGAAGAAAATCGAGGGCGGAGTGTTAATCGAGGATATGAAAGTGGGCAACGGTAAAGTCGCGCAGAAGGGCAAGACCGTTCAGGTGTACTACGAAGGTCGCTTCAAGACCAACAACAAAGTGTTCGATTCGACGACCAAGGGAGCCGGTTTCAAGTTCCGTTTGGGCAAGCAGGAGGTCATCAAGGGATGGGATGCTGGTGTCGCTGGCATGAAGGTCGGCGGTAAACGTCGCATCGTCTGTCCACCACATATGGCTTACGGCCCGAAAGGATCTCCACCTGTAATCCCACCGAACTCGACGCTCGTCTTCGAAGTGGAACTGAAGAACGTCCACTAAACAGCAACTGCATCAGCAGCAATTATTCGCTGTGGATAATTCACATGAACTGACATCATTTACTT
The DNA here is from genome assembly GCF_001412225.1 of Nicrophorus vespilloides. Taxonomy (NCBI): domain Eukaryota; kingdom Metazoa; phylum Arthropoda; class Insecta; order Coleoptera; family Silphidae; genus Nicrophorus; species Nicrophorus vespilloides. Next base: position 45,777 of record NW_017095537.1, read on the forward strand.
TTAATTCGAATGCGTCGTCGAGTCGTGTCTTTTTTTTTCTTTTAATACTTATTAATAATCATCGATATGATATCCACCACAATTCCTCCTTTTTCGCATATATCTCTTGGATGAATGTGTATTATATTATTATTATATTTTTTTTTATGTTTGCCTCGTTTAATTTGGAGGTTCGTGTACCTTTTAAGTTTTGTATTCGATAGGACAATGCATGAATGTTAAACGTTTTAATTATTTCTATTGTTCTGTGCTATATTTGTGAATATTTGGAATCATTAAAACCTACTATTTTTCAATAAAAAAAAACCTCGTCTTTCTCTCTTAATTGCACAAAAATTAGTTGCACTTGAGCTTCGCAGAATTTGCTGTCGTCGTCGTCTCAGATTCGGTGATATCCGGTTTGCAGCTGTTTGCACCGTTCTTATCGTATTTGCAGCTGGTGCAGTTGAACGGCTTCTTCAGCTCCTCCTCGTCAACCTTCGTCTCCCACGGATTCCAGAATTTCAGGATTATCGGTTGGATGTATCGGTGAAAGATGAACAGAAGCAGAGGAATGATGAAACATGGAACACACCCAGCCATTATTATAGTTTATCTGAAATAAAAAAGAAAACATTATTTTTTTTATATAAAACAAATTTCCCTTAATTCAAGTTATTAACACGTTACGGTTTTGCAATTATTGTTTCAGCTGGAAGAAAATATCTGATTTGATAATAAATATGAATTATAATGGAAATGATGATTGTTCTTCGGAAGAATCGAACAAACACATGTGTGTGTTACAATTGAAGGCAAGAATGGAAAACTTAAGCCTTGATTACTATAAATTAAAAAGAGGAGTTGATGTTTCTGATCAGATAACATCGTATTATAAATGTTTACGAAGAAGTGTTAAGTGGTCAATTAGCAAATGCTTGGTATATACATAATAATTTCGAGAAAAAATATTGATAAACTAATGAATGATGACGATTTCATTGAAACGTACTCTCCTGCAGCAAAACAGGCAAGAAAGCGATCTAAAGAATGTTATAAAACAATAGATATTGCGGGGGAAGGTAGTGCAACTTCCGCTAAAAAAAGTTGTTACATATTGCGCACAGTGTGTATCAAATGTTTTGAAGCTGTTCATAAAAATAAATAAACATTTCTATTATTGAATGATCCTATTTTATTTTCGTTTTATTCAATACTCAACAGGGTTCGAATTTTATTGAAACGCGGTAAAAGTACTATAAGCAATAATAATAATTGATGATTGCAATTTCTATTCAAGTCGAATATAATATCATCTTGTGCATATTCCAGCATATTCTTCTACGCTTGTATTGTATTTGAATAAATTAGCAATGTTTTATATATCTGCTTATGATAATCATATTGTATTTTCAATGCTGTTGCGTTTCGATTACTTAAGAGCTGAGAAGCGGCAAGCAGAATTGAATGAAAATTTCAAATATGTTAATATGTTAAATATTGCAAGTTAATTTGTAAAGTATGCCTAAATTATGACACAATATCACATGTTATACTAAATTGCTTCAAGAATTATTCAAATATGTATAAGAAAATATATATTGGCGTTTGAAGTTTGTAATTGACTTAAGATATTTGAGATAATTGACTCAGTCAAAATCAGTGGTGACTTAGCAACAAAACTATTGTTTATAATTAATGACCCATCTTGCCATCGTCAAGGTGTTAATTAAAGTTATTAAAGATGCAACTTAAAATTAGGTTGATATGGACTTATGCTTGTTATCTTTTATAATGTTAATCTTTTCTTTCAATTTCTATTATTGAATGATCCTATTTTATTTTTGTTTTGTCCAATAAATATACACAACAGGGTTCGAATTTGCGTTTGAAGTTTGTAATTGACTTAAGATATTTGAGATAATTGACTCAGTCAAAATCAGTGGTCACTTAGCAACAAAACTATTATCTAATTAATGACCCACCGGTCATGCCGTCGTCAAGGTGCTAATTAAAGTTATTAAACATGCAACTTAAGATTAGGTTGATATGGACTTATACTTGTTATATGTTATAATGTTTATCTTTTGTTTAAATTTCTATTATTGAATGATCCTATTTTATTTTTGTTTTATTCAATAAATATACTCAACAGGGTTCGAATTTGCTTTTGAAATTTTTAATTGACTTAACATATTTGAGATAATTGACTCAGTCAAAATCAGTGGTGACTTAGCACTATTATTTATACTATAATTAATGACCCATCAGTGGGTCATGCTGTCGTCAATGTATTAAAGATGCAACTTAAAATTAGGTTGATATGAACTTATGCTTGTTATCTTTTATAATGTTAATCTTTTCTTTCAATTTATATTATTGAATGATCCTATTTTATTTTTGTTTTGTTCAATAAATATACTCAACATAGTTCGAATTTGCGTTTGAAATTTGTAATTGACTTAAGATATTTGAGATAATTGACTCAGTCAAAATCAGTGGTAACTTAGCAACAAAACTTTTGTTTATAATTAATGACCCATCTTGCCATCGTCAAGGTGTTAATTAAAGTTATTAAAGATGCAACTTAAAATTAAGTTGATATGGACTTAAGCTTGTTATCTGTTATAATGTTAATCTTGTGTTTCAATTTCTATTATTGAATGATCCTATTTTATTTTTGTTTTGTTCAATAAATATACACAACAGGGTTCGAATTTGCGTTTGAAATTTGTAATTGACTTAAGATATTTGAGATAATTGACTCAGTCAAAATCAATGGTAACTTAGCAACAAAACTATTATTTATAATTAATGACTCATCTTGCCATCGTCAAGGTGTTAATTAAAGTTATTAAAGATGCAACTTAAGATTAGGTTGATATGGACTTATGCTTGTTATCTGTTATAATGTTTATCTTTTGTTTAAATTTCTATTATTGAATGATCCTATTTTATTTTTGTTTTGTCCAATAAATATACTCAACAGGGTTCGAATTAACGTTTGATGTTTGTAATTGACTTAAGATATTTGAGATAATTGACTCAGTCAAAATCAGTGGTGACTTAGCAACAAAACTATTATTTATAATTAATGACCCATCTTGCCGTCGTCAAGGTGTTAATTAAAGTTATTAATCTTTTGTTTCAAGTTCTATTATTGAATGATCCTATTTTATTTTTGTTTTGTCCAATAAATATACTCAAAAGGGTTCGAATTAACGTTTGAAATTTGTAATTGACTTAAGACATTTGAGATAATTGACTCAATCAAAATCAGTGGTAACTTAGCAACAAAACTATTGTTTATAATTAATGACCCATCTTGCCATCGTCAAGCTGTTAATTAAAGTTATTAAAGATGTAACTTAAAATTAGGTTGATATGGACTTATGCTTGTTATAATGTTAATCTTTTGTTTCAATTTGATGCATCATTTTCCAAGTAGATAAGGCATTTGCACTACTCTTTAACAAAATATTGATTAGTTATCATTGATATCATTGTTATAAGCTTATACGACTAATTTTAATAGCATTTGTAATCTGAACCAGAAATTTTCTTAGAAAGTGTAGTTCCAAGAATTGATTTGATTCTAAATTTCCATGGAAATTTACCCTTCAATATAAGCAAATAAAATTTGTTCATACAGAAATCAACAAATTTTTTACTAAAAAAAAATATTTTTGGAAATCTTTTGTTGAAGCAGGTAGATTTCAGTGGAAATTTATGCAATAAACTGTAATTTCATTATACGAGATCAATATGAAAATATTTGTAATAATATCAAAGAGTACCTGGTAATTGTATGGCAGGTAGAGCGATTTAAGTGCCTTTTAATCACCGACTGTTTTTTTTAAACAAAAGATATATTTTACATAATAGTATTAAACTCACCTCGAGTTCGTTTTTTCCTACTATAATCAACGAAATTCTACGTTTTTCCTCTAATCAGCGCTTCTTGAATCCCTGTGATTGAAGTATTGAAAAGTATTACTGTCAAACTGGTAAATGTCACAAGTATCGGCCGGGTTGCCATTTAATTGCGCGCCATAAAATCCCCGTAGTCGCAAACGCGGTAGGTCATAAACGACGAAATTTATGATTTCATTTATGATCTTTTCAAAATAAGGGATTAATAGGTTTTTAAAGACTCAGCTGTATTGAATTTGCGAGTATAAGGGAAGGGGGCGAAGAAGGGAGAATAACTCAGTATAAGTATCAGTCCTCAGTCTCAGTGTCTCAGTACGTTCTCGATACGGCAACAGGCAACATCGCTTCAGATCCTGTCAATACTGACTGATAAGTGCAGTTTGTTTATAAATTTTAAGGCCATTGCTATTTGAATGGTAATTATCGTAAATAAATAGAAAAAAGTGTTTCGCGGGGTACGAAGACGAACTTGAGTTACGTGCGTGAATTGTATTCCTTGTGCATTATGAAAATGTAACGAAAACTGTGCGTGTGTCTGCAGGAAAAGGACGACGACGGTGATTCTGAGTGCGTTGAGAGTGCAGTGAGCGAAAATTAGGTTAAAATAAATAAAACCCAGTGTCCCACCAAAAAAAATCAAGGAATCAGAGGTGCTTCGCGTTGGAACTTGACGGTGTCGTGGGCTGCCCTTTAGCTAAGGCCAGATATGGCTGTGAGGATTAACCTTGAACTAGGCCATGAGGCTTCGATTCGCAACAAGAGGACCCAGGAGGGCTTCACACACGATTGGGAGGTGTTTGTCAGGGGCTTCGATGGGGCAGACATCCAATGCTACGTAGAGAAGGTGGTGTTCTACTTGCATGAAACATTCAACAAACCAAAACGGGGTAAGACCATCATCTCTAATTGAAAACAAAACAACAGTCTTGATCATATGACAAAATCACCACACTTGGGAGGCCTTGTGCTTCTATTTTTAACACTATTAATTTTCCCCCTTTTTCAGTTTTCAAAGAACCACCATACTCTATAAAGGAATCTGGTTATGCTGGTTTCTTGCTGCCAATCGAAATCTATTTGAAAAATAAGGAGGAACCCAAGAAGATAAAATACAGTTATGACCTCACACTGCAACCCTCCGGCCCTGCCATTTACAAAGTGCAGATGGAAAAACATGTGTTCACGAATCCCACTGATGATTTCAAGCACAAACTCCTCAAAGGCGGTGGAACAGTGAGTATCTTAATATTGTTAATAACAAACATAATGTTTAATTGATCATCCTCTTTTTGCAGATTGTTAATTCGAACAATTCAATGGACATGAATGACGTGAAAATGAATTCGGACGACAAGAATCAGCTAGTGAACAAACCCAAGCTAGGAGGCTCAGATATGCAAAAAAAATATAAGACGAAGAGCGACGAGGAGAAGACAAACTTCCACAGTCTCTTCGGCACGCCAATCAAGAAGTCGTCCAAGATTTCGCCAGATCCTGCAAAGGTTCCCACCAAAGATAGCTCTAAATTGAGCAGCAGCAGTAGTAAAGATAGAGGATCAGGAGGTACGTTCCATTATCGAATTAGTTATCAATAATTATCGAATTATTCACGACGATGAATAATCTCGTCATTTTTAAATATTTTGATTAGTTAGTCTAATTGTTTTTTTTTTGTTGTTTTTGTAGATAAAGATAAAATGAAGAATAAAAGCCCAATCAAAGATAAAGATAAGGAGAGAGATAGGGACCGAGCGAAAGATAAGGAATCGTCGTCGGAGAGGAAGAATAAGGATAAATCGAAAGATAGAAACAAGGAAAGGGATAGGAGCAAGGAGAAGAGCTCGTCGAAGAGGCCGAGGTCCTCTTCGCCGAAGAGGTTGCCAAGTCCGAAGAGGCCGGCCAGTCCAAAAGTACAGAGCCCTTCTTTACCAAAGCACGAGGACAAGCAACGCAGCAGCGAATCAATCGGAAAACCAAAAGATGACATAAAGACTGAGAAAAAGTACAAAAAGGATAAATACTCCGATAAGTACAAAGACTCCGGCAAGGAGCACAAGAAGGAGTCGTCGAAGGTGATGAGCGGCGACGTGAAGGAGGGCGCGACGATGTTGACCTCCATCCAGAAGGAGCTCAGCCCGATGCCGTTGAAGATGAAAGAGAAGCCCAAAGAACTGGTGAAGGATATTGTCTCCAAGGAGACGGATTCGATGAAGTCGAAAGACAAGGCGGACGAAAAAAAGGAAAAACATAAGCATAAGAAGAAGGATAAGGACAAGGATAAGGATAAGCGTGAGAAGAGCAAAGAGGATAGGCACAAGTCGGAGAAGAGCAAGGGGAACAATAGCCTGAACAACGTGCACAACAATAAATACGATGCGACGAAGGAAACAGAGACGAAGACGATGGTGAGTCCGATGCCCGAAGCGCAGCTACCGCCGCTTCTGGTTTCGCCTCCAGCACCTGCACCAATCATCGCATCGGCGACGAGCAAATCGCTCAAGCAACCGTTGTTCTCCGAGAACGAGAATTCGAACAGCTCGTTGAGTTCGAAGGAGGAGACGGCAGCCGCGTACGGCAGCAGCCCCGCCGTCCCAGCGCCGCCCAAGACCGAATCACTGTTCGACAGTCTTCCAAAGGATCAGCTGATGTCTGATAAGAGTAAGCCGAAAAAGGACAAGTCCCGCAAGAAGGACAAAAAGAGCGATAAGGAGGATAAGAAGCGAAAGCGAAAGCTGCAGATCGAGGACGACGACGAGCCGGATGCGAAGCATTTCAAGCCGTCCGCAACTGTTGTGAACTCCATTTCCGCTGTAGTCGGTAACGTCGATTCGGATGGCGACCAGGTGATGGCCGAGGCGCACGCTTCCACAGATTTGGATAAAGAGAACCAGGAGAACCCTGAGGATTACATGAGAATACTGCGCGAGTTGCAGCACAAGATAATGACGCTGCAGGACAACGCGGAGCTACAGAGGGTCGTGCAGCTGATCGCCGAGACTGGCAGGTACGAAGTTTCGGCGCGCACTTTCGACTTTGATCTGTGCCTGCTGGAGCGATCCACGGTGCGACGACTCCAAGAGTTCTTCTCGTTATCCTCCTCTTCGTAAGATCCAATGCGTGTCTCTATATATATATAGTTGTATTAATATCTAATATCGCGATCCTGTTATTAATATTATTATTACTATTATTTATAAAGTACGTGTGTCCGCGGGCGCGTCTCGTTCCGTAGCACCAACGCCGCGCCACGCCCCTCCCATAGCAACAAGCTAATCCACATAAACACGCGCGTGTCAGCTACATTGTCTCCGCCCATTCCGTTTACTTCTTTTCTCATTGGTCCCGAACGAACGAGCGAGCTGTTAAACAATGATAGTGTGCCATGCAATCCAACCGCCCTGCGCGAGTGAAGAACCTTAACAACGCCCCCCAACATAAATATTATTTAAACATTAATTAATTTGTAAATATATATAATCTCGTGTACAACCAATTGTTATCGTCGTGCAATACTCGGGCGAAGGTGAAGCGAGCGAACAGAGACGGAGGATGAATATAGTGCCCCCCTCCCCCCCAATATTAGTGCCTCACAATTATCTCTTCGTTCTGCAATATAAGCAAGCAAATGCAAAATGCACATATTCTATAAATAAATAAATAAATGAAAGCGAATGGACGTTATATGTAATATTTATGATAAACTGATATTTTTATAATTACAATAATAATAATAATATCAGAAACGAGAAGCAATATTTTATGCGATCGAGATCGGTTAATTCTTCAATTCGATATATCCTGGGACGTGTAGCTAACACGTTCAGACAAAGAAATGATGAGATAGATATATTATTTATGGTGCCCTGTTTGTTTTTCGCCAATTCGTATTGATGAAACACTCAAGAAAACGGGAAAGTAACTAACGTAAAACATTGATAAATAAACAAAAATCAAAAAGAACATAATAATAATAACAATAACAGTAATGATAGAGTAAATAATGAAGGAACAGTGTTATATAAATTAATAAATATATATATTTATAATTATAATGAAAAAAAAAAGATGTTTTCCATATCGTAACTATTATGAACAAACAAAATTTAATTAATTAAAAAATGAAAAATGATGAGACGAAACGCGCGTTCGGTGATATGTAAAATGTTGTATATAGCTTCTACTCGTTTCGTATCTCTTAATATTTATATACACTCACATAGACACACACAAACATATATATATTTATTTAATTTTTCGTATCGTATCGGCCTCGATAATACTACTACTAATATGTGATTCATTTAATTTAATAATTTTGTGTTCACTTCACTTCCATTCAATTATTTTTGGATCTCAAATGTCTTGCTATAGAAATCTATCTATAATGAAACAAAAGCAGACTTGCTTATCTTCTTTATACATATATATGTATATGTATGTATACTCTGGAGAATCGAAATCTCCCGAACGATTTTGGTTTTCTTCGCGTTCTGATTTACATTAAATTGGACATGGCACCATATGTATATTGTATATAATATATTATTATTATAATTATTATTCGTTTGTCATTATTATTTACTGTTATGATTTCTAAAAAGAAAAAAAATATTTATAAAAATTCGAACCTCGTACGAAATAATAAGAGGGATAAAAAAATAAATATTGTTGATGATGTACAAAGAAACGAAAAGTGTGCGTGCGTTCGCGTAATCTTATTACGTCTTTTGTTTTATTCTAATTAATATTATGCCTATTGATTTTTCTGATTTTGTTTTTGATTTGATTTCGCATGAGATGAAGGAGGAAGAATGATCGACCGATGTTGTGAGAGAAAATGTTATATTTTATATATTAGACACAAAGACATACTAGATATATATATTATTATTATTTTGTTTCCGTTTAGCAATTGTTTTTCTTTCCTTGTTTTGTTTTGTTTTTTTTTAATTTTAAAATTGCGGCGACCATTATTATTGTTTTCGTTTTGTTTTCTCTCGGAATTTTTATATACAGAATATTTAGGTTTAGCATGAAAATTATGATGTGAAAAAGCACTTTGCCTTCCTTTCTTCTTCTCATCGACTTTACTACTATATTTTACCATCATTTTAGGTCAAAGTTTAAAACGAAAACGAAAATTGATTAAAGTGATTCAAATGACGATCGCATCTTTATTACTTGTTTTGGTTATTATGTAATTATTAATTATGATGATGAATATTTTGAGAGTGAGTGAGTGAGAGAGAGAAGGAGAGGTTTATTTAATAAAAAAAAAAGAAAGAGAAAGAAAATATTGACGAATAAGAAAAACAAAAAAGGAAGCGTTTAGTCATTTTTATATAAGTAAACTTATTACTTAGTAATAAACAAATAAAATCGTTTGTTTTGAAAATTGATGTTTGAATTTATTTCGTTTCTTCCCAATTCCTGTTACCTCCTCCTTGGCAACCGAAATCATTTATTTTTAATTGTTATTAACAAATAATTGCGCAATTGCCGATTTATTTCCATGCATAATCTGCGTTTCTTTTTGTACGAGGATAATTAATTGGTGATGCATCATTTTAGTATAATCATAAACACAACCGTAGTTTTAGTCACATCGTATATTATTCATTTATTGGCAATAATCTTTTACACACCTAATCTACAAAATAACACTGATTCGATACAGTACAAATAACCTGATTGATTAAAGACAAAGGTACACTACTAATCGTTAAGAGCGAACGGGTTGCGATTTACCGCTCCTGGTGTATTAAAGCTTTCGTTTATGTAATTACCGTGGTTACAGCGGTTTAAAAATGATTTAAACATTGAGGTAACCATAGTATTTTTTCGCTAATTTCGAAGAACGCTAATAGAGGTAGTACGGTGAGGCGTAGGCGTAACCTGCGGACAGAGGCGGAGTCAATTAATAACCGATCGTATACGGATTTACACGACGATAGATATCTAAATTGATCTTGAATACTATATTATCAAATATTTTGTCTCTTCAGATACTATCGTCATGTAAAACATAAGATTCGTGTAAAGGGTCTAGAGATTACCATAGCTTGGTGCGTAGGGCGCTGCGGCGTAGTAAGGCGTCGAATAATAGCTGGAGTAGTAGGGCGTCGCGGCGTAACCATAGCTGTAGGGATAGGCGAGAAATTGCGGTTTAGGCGCCGGCGCCGCACCTCCGCCGAAGACGAGGGCCAAGATGAAGAAGAGCTACAATTTAAAATTTATGCATTTTCAAGAGCAAATAAGTAACATCAGATTAAAGGAAGCGCACAGTTGCTTCAAACTACAGCAAAAGTTTAAAATTTGAACACTCACCAGGGCGACAGCTTTGTTCATGATTCGTATCGTGTGCGTATTTGCTGGGAACCTCGACTGGGTCTTCTTTTCGCAAACTATCCTTTTTCGATCTCGGTTTCAAGTTTAAGTAGACACCATCCCCACACTCAATGGCGGTTCTCCTTCCTACCATAACGACACACCCATCCTATGAGTATCTATGGAACCAAATCGATTTAAAGCCCCATTATTATTGAAAACGCATAACGCTTCGATCGACGTTGACGAAGGAAGAAGAATTCTTGACATTGAGCCGGTATCGCATCATCCTTGAGACTGCCTTTTCCACACATACGATTCCCATTAGTATGTAGTCGGATTTCTTCCTTCGCATAACTTATGCACACGCACTCCTCTTTAATAGCGCGCGTTTATAAATAACACACAGTCGGCCGCTGGAAAAAACGTTCTTTTAATATTCATAATCCCCACATTTTGCTTCCATTCATTATCAATTGTTATTACCATATATCCGGCTTTGTTGAATGGGATCAGGGCTGTCTGTATCCATCAACCGACAAAGATTACATGAGTTTCGGCACGTCCGCACACCTCAAAAAACACCATCTGCAAATATAAATATTTCAATTATGTTGGAATTTGTTGAAAGGAAAACAGAAGAACTCCTCAAAGAGCTTAAATTGAGAGTTGGTAGCTGATGTGTGTGATCTCAATATTGTCACGGTACAGATGAATATGCTGAGCACGTCCGAAGAAAACAGATGCATATGGAATATTTTGCACTTGAATTTTTTTAGACTACCAATTACAAGAACATTCCAACAAACAATACTTGTACATCTACGCTACCCGGATTTCAAAATAATTACATATTCAAGCATATAAACTTATAATAAGCATTTTACATATTTTACTAACTAAATTTAAAAAAAAAGTATGTTTTCTTTCAATACACACTAATAACCTTCACAGTGATTTCTGGAATAATTTGGATATCATCATCATAATTATTTTTATGGGGAAATCAAATATTTCTTAATTCTGTTAATCTCGTATATTTTGTTTGCTATTGACAAAACAACGATTTACCAATAGCAAACAGTCAAAACAATATCAATAATACAGCGTCAAACTAATTTTAGAAACTAAAGACGAAATAGCTACGGTTAATAGTTGATTATGCCATTATTATTGCAACCGTCGTTATAGTAGTTGTAATCGCACATGTATGTAAAGCGATTTGGAATTATTGGCCAAATAACAAATAGTCGAGGAGCTTGAGTAAAGCTTTCGACAACCAATTGCGGTTGAGGTGAAGGAGCCGCCTCTCCTTGAAGGGAGATGAGCGCAAAGATGAAGAGCTGCTGTAATACAAAAAAAAATAGTCTAATTACTTAAAAACTTATAGAAGAACTACTAGTACTACCATTAAATATAAATCAAAGTAACTTACCAAAATAAGAACTTTCGACATCATCGTAGTCTGCTCACCAAGAGACGAACGCAATTGAAGCAGTGATCTCCGCTGAAAAGAATTTAAAGATTATTATCAATGTGTAAATCCAACAGTTTAACCCTTGACTTTTCATCTTATTCTCAAAATAATTGTGTAAGTCTCGTTCAATGTTTAAAAATATGTGATGAAACTTTTGCAAATTTCTAAGAAATATTTGAACAATTCTGTTAATTTCCTTGAAATCTCAATCTACTTGAAATAACAATAAGAAACGGAGGAATTTCATCAGATTTACATCATAACTTTTATAATGTTTAACATTAAGCATTTAGATTTTCAAATCTGAATCGGGCAAAACAAAATGAAATATTAAGCGTACGAAAATGACCTCAGCATTTCAATAATTAATATTCAAGAAGCGGCGACAACGAACATTTCGAATTCTGGATTAATCATAGCTATTATTAATGAAATAATAATATATAGCTTGCATTGTGTTTTCAATATTAATATTGTAGCATTAGACCTACGGCCATATGACTTCTGTTTGAATTTTGACGTTTACTTTGAACTACTGTTAATGTTCATCGCATGCATCGCATGTACCGGGATGATTTTAAAGAGTTTTGTTTACATTTGAACAGTGTTTTAAATACATTTTAATTTTGAGCAATGTCCGAAGATTTCGACGCAACGATTATACAAGATTACGATGCGCAATCATTCATGGACAAGTTCAAAGCGCACGAGGATAATGATATGGTGTTCGATTTAACAGAAGACGAGGATGAGGTTATGGTGATTGATCCTTCCAGTAAACAACCAGAAGGTAACATTATAGATATCTTCTCCAACAACAATTTTAATATTTACTCTTTCAGCTACAAATAAGTCAAATGATATTCAGGACATTTTGCAACAGTTGACAGCAAAATATAAGATTAATACTGAAAGGATAAGTGATAGTGGTTGGTTTGTTTGAGAAATATAATTGCAACTCAATACATTTGTGTTATTGTAGAAGATGAAGTGGATATTGTAAGGCCAAGTAAGGTGAAACAGAAGAATGCAAAGGCACAAGCACAATTGGAAAAGTTACAAGAAAGGCAGAGAAAGAAGGAAGAGACTGAGAAGAATAAAGAGCTTAAAAAGGTTTTAGCTGAAGCCAGCAAAAGTTTAAAACCAGATGAATGTGTCAAGGTAAACACTATTTTGCTGAATACACCAAATAGTTGATGGTTTAATTCCAGTTTGTTACTACTGAAGTTGATTCTACTTTGATGGAAAATCATGGGAATGCTGTGCGGGATAGTGTAAACGCGTTGG
>NW_017095537.1:58790-89881 GCF_001412225.1 Nicrophorus vespilloides
AGACGGTCACGTGGAAACGAAGAACGCAAAGCGCTGAAATTGGGGAGGATGGTAAGCTTAGGGCGCACGTGTCTTCCACGGAGGAGAATCAGCTGTTGCTTATTATGGATGCCAGCGAAGTGATCAGCTTGATAGCAAAGCAAGCGCTGTTGGCGCACGTGATTGGAATCAGATCGGCGTTCGACGATAAACGGATCTCGCTTGGTCTTTATGGAATGCGCAACTATTTCGAGTGATTGATTTTACCAATCCTTATGTATTTAGCATTGATTTTCTTTTCCGTTTTTGCAGACGCAGCAAAAGGCACAAGGGTGAGGTGAAGAGGCGCGATTTCGAGTTCGCATTGACCGAACTGCAGTTGATGTGCTCTTGCTGTTATCGCCTCATCGATACGCCGCAAGATTTGGGCAACATGATCTCGCAATTCACTAAAGCCATCGCACAAGCGCCGTACAAGTAATTATTTGCACTTCAATTGACCGACGTCTCAAAGATGTTGATGATGTTCGTAACGTTTAGATTGGAGAAGCAGGAAAAGTACGGTCAATCGGAATGGTACATGTCCGGGGATAATAAGGATTGCGTCAGAGTGGATAAAGATGGAAACGGGTTGAAGCGACTCTGGCAGCAGCACCTCACGTCCCTTCCTCTGGTGAGGATTGAAACGGCCGAGGCCATCACCAACAAGTATCCAACGTACGAGGACTTGCGCCAGGTAATTTAAATGTTTTAAAGAGTGTTGTGGTAGATTCTACGTAATTTGATACAGGCTTACGAGAATTGCATGGATGATGATGGGGAGCGGGAAAGGATGCTGCAGGATCTGCCGATCAGGAGGGCGGCTGGTCCATTGACGAACGTGCGCAGGATAGGGCCGGAGCTGAGCAGGAAAATCAGCGTCCTCTACAATTCTTCAGATCCAGACGCTCTTCTTTAAACTTGAAAAAAGGTCAAAGGTAATCATTGATCATGTTCGAAAACTGTTCTCTAATTTCTCAAATCCTTCTAGGACATCACTTCCAATCATAAATATATACATATTTTTCAAAGTTTTAGATTATCTAAATGTAACGAAAAGATAATAATAATAAAAAAATAACATTTAAATCTACAAGTAAAGAATTAGTGCAGATCGCCGAAAGCCGTGAAGTCCATGGATTCGTCGACTTTCTTCTCGCTCGGTACGAAATTTGATTTGGAGATGGCTGTGGCGACGAGCTCGTTCTCTAAATCGAAATCCATGGACGACGAGGAGGCCGACACATTCTCCGCCTTCATCGTGATCGCCGTAGGTATGTTCTTCACCGCTTTCCTGGTCTCCTCGATGCTGGTAGGCGCTTTCGACAGAATAATTTTGGCATACTTTATAGGATTCGGTTTAGGGTTGCTCGGCGCCGGCCTCTTGAGGATGTTCTGCGCGTAAACACCGCTACCACCGCTCTTGTTGAGGAACAGCAATTTTCCGCTTGAGGTGGTTTTTATTTGCGGCGTCGTCGTGGTCGTCGTCTGCAGTATCTGTGCTGGAGGCGTGTCACTCGGCTGCATCGTGTTGTTGGTCAACATTTGGTTATCATCAGCGAAGATAATCGGTAAGTCCATAATATCTTGAGACGTCAAATTCGTGGGCGGCGGCAACGACTGCTGCGACATCCCGGTCGTCGTTATGTAAGGTGGCAGCTTCTTTACCATCTTGTTCTTGTTGGCGAGCAGCTGTTTCTTGGACGTTATATATTTAGTCAAACCTAGAATGATCAAAATTAATTTAAAAAGAACGACATTATATATTATTTAATTCGCGAAGCACTAACTTGACTTTGCGATGGAAGTTGTTGTGTGTGGTGTGTTTGCTTGGACTATTTTGCTCTTTGGATAGATTAAAGTTGATGTATTGGTACCTCGAATGCCGGGATCGCTCCTCTTGATCTTCCCGTCGGGCATGAGCATTACGTTACCATAGTTACTACTCAGATTCAGTTTGTTGGCGTTGAACATCTTGAGCGACGTTATATCCTGGTTTCGGCTGATCAATTTACCTGGACCAGATTGAATGGTTAGGTTCTCCAATACTGAAATTTAAATCAAATTTAAACAATGTTTGGACGAACGAAGATGATGATTTTCCAAACCTTTGATCTGTTTAGTCGTTGGATTGGGAGGTATGGTTCGAACACCGCCTGTTCCTTGCAGTAAATTGGAAAGAGTGCTTCCTCCTTGGTAGATGTTCCTCGTGGATATACCCATGGCGTGTAACTTGGCTAAAGTGGAGAGATTCAATGATGATCGTGTAATCGTGCTTAAATAACAGTTTACTCACCAGATATAGGTGATAGAGGTGATTTTGTTGTTATTTGGTTAGATTTGATGGGGATGTGTGTAGGTGTTTTGGGTGGGTCCGGTTCGGGTGTGTTCGGTTTTGATGATGATGTCGTGGGAATACCTTGTTGCATAGCGTGCCATTTATTTTCCAGTCTAGTCTTCGATTTGGAGCCGGGCGGTCTTCCAACTGTATTCAGAAAAGGTAGTTCATTATCAAAGTAATTGCCGAATTAGTAACATCAACAGCTCTAGCGAAAGCCTCTACCAAGTGTATACACATAAAGATAGATTACGAAACATCACGTGGCGTTGTCTACGGAAAGCAGAACACTTACGAACAGGGGATAAACATTGACCTGGTCTACTGATCCGGGGCGTGGGCGACGGAGGTTCGCTGTCCAAAGAACTTCCGTTCGAGTTGTTCCGCTTCCTCTCCATCTTGCTCCTCTTTATCATTTCAGGCGGGACGTGCGCCGGAGATTGCCGAATCTGCGGCGGATACGGAGACAACAGCAAACCGCTTATAAACTCGCCCAATTCATCCTAAAGATACATTGCATTTAATCAACCTAATCCGAACTCATCGATATGTTCATCCACTCACGACAATACACCTATCCACTATACTTTGGGTAATTCCCTCAGCTCGTTTCTTTTTCTTCGAAATCCGCAGGTAATCATCGGCAGATCCTACTACCAACAGACCAGTTTCCACGCGCATTCTTTCTCTGATGTCTTCCATATGCTCCTGTCTAT
Source organism: Nicrophorus vespilloides (assembly GCF_001412225.1). Lineage (NCBI taxonomy): Eukaryota > Metazoa > Arthropoda > Insecta > Coleoptera > Silphidae > Nicrophorus > Nicrophorus vespilloides. The sequence goes on from NW_017095537.1 coordinate 61,863, forward strand.
AATTTAAGAAGTATAATTAATGCGAGTGTTGTTTTTTTCTTCGAGATAATGAGACTTACAGTGCGGTATTGGAACACTGTCCTATGACGAACAGTGCAGGGCATTGCAGCTCCAGAAGGTTATCATCGGTGTCGCCTCTGTTACCTTCAGCGGTATGAATGGAAAAACCTAAGCATAGAATGCACAAGACCACCTCGACTTGTGCTACCTGCAAAGCCAAAGCTGCTCCAGTATTGAAACCCGCTAAAACGATCGGCCTGTTCGGGAATTCCGTCTTGATTTCCTGTATTTTCGCCCTGGTCGCAGCGAACATTTGGTCGACACAATTCATCATGGTATGTTTATGACCGGCCGCTCCTTAAATAATGTACACATTACTATCGAATTGAACTCTCATCAGATTCTTCCAACCTATGTTATTGTACACTGTGCAGACTGTAGCCAAATTTGAGAACAAGTTGTTCCATCTATGCAATCGTCTCGAGTACATAGCGGCCGTTGTTGACGGGGCGCTAGGTACAATAATTATAATCGGATTCCCCGTCAGTTTCTTGGGCTTGTCTATGTTCAAGCTGGCCGCCACCGGATCCCAGGGCCTCTTCAGCAATGGAAACAGACCCTCAGTGCTCAAAGGTCCAGTCTTATTGTGGACGTTAGGTCCGAACAGCATTTTATCCACAAACATTGGAAGCTTGTGCTTCAACGTTTGCAGTATATCCAGGTAGGCGGCCAAATACGAGGTGCCCAAATTCTCGATGAGCAGTTGATGCAGCCATTGCGCCAACTTTATGTCCCACGAGTATTTCGCCATCAACTGTCTGAAGCGTTTCACCGACTTCTCGACGGTAGTCCTCCTCAGGATCGGTTCATTGTGAGTGTTCGTGTACGCCAATCGGGACATCCTATCGCTGTTCAAAATATTCACCATCACACCGAACATCTGATTCTGACTGCTGCTCCACGATATACGTTCAATTTTCTCCTCCCAATCGTCGACGTCTTCGTCGTTCCTCGAGAATTTCGCGTGCCTCTCGCACTCCTCCATCAAGCGTTTGCCTTTGCCCACATCGTAAATTAAAGGCGTCTCTTGCGGGTCACTCTCCACGTCGATTTCCTCCTCCGATTCTCTGACACTTTTCTTCTTCCTCTGCGGCACAAACAGCGTCTTTGTGGGTCTCAAGAAGTTAGACTCTGACTTCCAATTGTACGGCCTAGCATAGCAATGTTCCATCATAATATGTTTCAACCCACTGCTCTGCTCTGTCATTGTTTTGTTGGGAGGATGCTTGTGTGCGTTGTGCACTTCCGATATGCTGTTCCTGTATACATCCATTGGGCTTAACAAAGGTGACGTTGGATTGCCCTCCTGCATTTGTGACATGGTGGATTTCTGAATTTGTTGTTTGTTCTTTGGGTAGGGGGGCTTGGTGAGAATCTGTTGTTTTCCAGGGAACTGCATCTGCCTTATGTGCGTTCTGCCCGTTTCAGGTAATTTCTGTTTGCATAGAGTGTAATCAATATAAACATAACCTAATGATTAAATAATTAGCGAATTCCTTACCATTTCTTCGTCCGTCGTGTCCATGGGTTCGCCTTTCGAATACTCGCCCGAGTCCATATTTCTTTGTTTCCAACAACAAAAATAAATAAACAAAACAAAACAAAAGTGATTCTTCTTTCTTTCCGCGCTACTTGATGTTATTCTCTTTTATTCCTTTCATCACCATCGAGGTCAAACGAACTAAAATGCATTCAATTAGAACTACTCACCGCTTTACCTCTCATATCTCGATCAATATACACATTTCTAATTATAAGATTTCATTCAAGTAAAGAATAAGTGCAGAAAGTATAAATACTTGGGTATAATGTGTAAAAATTACACTTTTTTCCTCGAGTGTTAACATTACTTAATTTGAATATTGAATCTAGCAAATGCTAATAAAGTTTTATAAAAATAAAGTTGAATTAGAAATAATTGTGACCTCTTGCAGGCATATGAAGTTTTGCATGAAAAAAATAATAATTTATTTTCTGCAGAATCATTCGATTTGTTATTATGTAGCAATCAAAATATGTATAAATAAATTCGATTGTGTGACGTCATTTGTGGAAAAAAAAGAAGATCGATTATTAATTGTGGAAAAATTTGCATAAAACTTTACGAGATTTTGGGTGCATTTCATAAATGAAATCCTTCGCAGCGATTGGTTTACATCGCGACGATTCCTTTGGTCGCTTACGTAATTGATTAATCTTTATTAATAAATTCACGCGGATTGCTCGTGGATCTTTCTGTTTTTGAATATTTGAATTCGCTGCATCCTAGAGATTGATCCAGTTCAATTGCGTGCTGTGGAAGAACGATGGTAGTTCGGTTGAATCGGCGCGGGTTATGTAAATAAAATCGTGCTGGTTCGGTGCTGGTAAACACTACGGAAATATCTGTAGATTCTTTGGCGATTCTGTGGGGGCTGAAGCCGAAGAATCTCGCCGCCGCCGCCTCCGAAGTCTGGTACGATAATACGAACGGAGCGCGGCCATCTGTTGGTCAGAATGTCCAAGCGCGCCTGACTGAATTGTCTAAAATGGTGGTGTAAAAAGGACTTTTTAGGCAAACAGAAAGAATTTTTGAACGAGTTTCTAAAGGGGCAAGGCTTACTGCAAGGACCGCCGTCGCACGGCCGATGAGTCGGACCATTGGACAGCCAGGAGATTGGGTCCTGCACCATTGATATTCAATGAGAAAGCTGCCATCGAAGTGGAAAAAGTTCACACTTCTTCGACAGACTTGCTCTGCTGGACTACAGGTCTGAAGCAGCCTCCGGAAACCTGGTGCAGCCTGACTAGAAGGCATAGGTTTGTGTGATCAACTTGCTTAGGAACATTCCCCAACAATGCATTCCAGCTATTCCAATCCATTTACTTTGACCATATAAAAATTCTGCTATATTTAAAACCATAGTTGATGGCATGAGCTTCGATTGTACTTCTTCAACTCAACTGTTTGCATCTGAAAGTGCTCACAGCCAACATGCCATCAATTATACGTAAAACAAGTCCATTCTTGATCTGATAATTTGAAAGATAGTTGTACAATTTGCATTTTGAAAAAAAAAAAATATTAAGTGAAAATTATATAATCCCACCCTCCTGTCCTTTTACTTAATCACACAATTAGTTTTTTTTTTGATTAGGATTGAATTAACTAATCTGTTGTGTTGCAGTGATTTGCAATGTCTTCAAACAAATCCAAGTACAAAGCTAAGAAGCAGCTGCAGACCACACTGGGCAAGGCACCAAAGAAGTATACCTCTGTGGATATTTCGCACCTGAGAAAGCCAATTGATACCAGTGTGATTGGATTACGGCAGGTTCTGCACCTGTTTGAGACTGCCACCAATGAAGTAAGTGACAAGCAAAATTCTGATGAGAGAAAATTAATATTTACAAATATCCCATCTGTTCACTTTAGGTTCGTAATTATATAACATATGAGTGTGATGTTCTGTATGAGTGCAAGACGTGCAGGACAATATACAGGAGTTTAGCAAATTTCATATTACACAAGCGGGATTATTGCAAGGACTCTTGCAGGAAACCGACTGATGAATCTGATGAGGTGTGTGTTCTAGTTTGTTTTTTTTTTATATGAATGTTTGTAATGATGGTTTTTGATTTGCAGCCACCAGCAGATGTGATGGGTAATAGTGCAATAAATTTATGTGATGATGGTGACATGCTGAAATTCGATGGGGACAAGAGTAGGTTGAATGCGGTGCTGAGCAGGTTGAGGAAGAGGCAGGAAAGCCAGGAGATCTTTGATGAAGTCTCTGGGAAGGATTTTTCCAGTGAGAATGTCGTGGAGGATAGGGAGGAGTTGGCAAAGAAGGGGGCCATCGCCCTGGAGGAGATCAACGGGAATTTGTCCTGCGTTTTTCAGACTTTGATAAATAATGTTCCTAAGGATAATCAAGAATTTAGGATAAATGAGGTAATTGCGATGATGAAAATGTGTGTTTTTCGATTTATTAATCTTTTGTTGTTGTTGTTGTTTGTTGCAGGCTATGGAAATACATAGTATATTGAATAACGATGAGGTAATTCTGGGGCCGGACGGTAAGGCTCTGTCCAGGCCCGACATCGAGGGCTTCGACTTCGGCTGCGAGGTCTGCAAGCAGAACTTTGCGACGAAGAAGTCCCTCATCCACCACGTCAAGTGCAAACACAACAACTCGAAGGAGATGTACCTGTGCCCGGAGTACGGATGCAAGGGCAACTACTTTCCTACGACTTACAGCGTGTTCAGGCATCTGCACAAGGTGCATCGGAAGTCGCCGATGCAATACAAGAGGTTGCGATCGCAAATCCAGCGAAACACCATCAAGAACACGACGCTCTCGAATTACAAGGATCAGATTCTTATACGCGAGGAGAGGAACCTCGCCAAGTTCGAGGAAGTGGTGCGTTTCACAATTAATTGAAAGATTCAATAAGTGGACGATTGATTGATTTCTTTGCAGGATCTGTTGGATTCGTCGCAGGTATGCACGAGGTGCGGGAAGAAGTTCGAGAGGAAAGCAGCTTTGCAATCGCACATGCAGCTGTGCAAGACGCTGACGAGTTTGCAGCAGTCTGGAAAGGAGGTGAAGGTGACGGAGAAGCTGCGCGGCTCTCAGAAACGGAAACAGTCGTTCAATCAGATTAAATCCATTAAAAAGGGTAAACCTTCGGTGGAGCCGGAGAAGAGCACGACGACGGATGCGAAGGATGAAGAAGATAGTTCCGACGACGTCGTCTTCGTGCAGACTGACGTGGTGGAACCGGAAACGATAATACTTGATGAGGTTGACGAGACTCCTCCGGTTGCGGTTGCAGCGGAGTCGGACGACGTCGAGATGGTGATGGAGTCTTCGGGGACGGCGACGACGGCTGCTTCGACTGGCGGCGAAGATCCTCTGGTGTGCGAGGAGGTCGTGCTGGAGAGCGACACCGAGGAGGATCGGGGGCAGCAGCAGGTGACGCTCGAGGGTAAGGCCGCACCTTACATCGATCTGTCGCAGTTCCGATGCACGACGTGCGAGTGCAACTTCAAGCATCAGTCCGGACTGATGCAGCACATGGCGACGCACTTCAAATGGTTCAAATACCAGTGCCACATTTGCCTCTTCAAATCCTACAATCGAAGTACCTGCGAGGACCACGTCAAGTCCTACCACAAATCGAACAACAGCAAGAACGTCGTCACGGAGCTGCCCATCGAGGAGACCATCCGCATCTCTACGGACTTCCAGGCGCTGAGCTACGCCCCGGTGGAGAAGTTCATCATCAAGACGAAGAACGCCACGACGCAGATCTGCAAGAGCAACAGACATCCGAGGAAGAGCAGCTGCGAGGAGAAGGACGAGGAGAAAACGAGCAGCAGTAACGGCGTCGTCAAGGAGGCGTGGAAAGTCATCGAGAGTAAAACGAGCAACGGTCTCGTCCTCAAACTGAAAGCAGCCAGCAACGGCGAGAAATCCGCATCGCCCGCATCACCGCATCCTTCGTCGCCGTCTCCATCGGCAGCTACACCTGAAGAGCAGCAGCAGACCGCACCCACGAAACCCGCAGAAAACGAGCAGCAATCCGAGGAGAACAACATGCACAAAATGATCATGGAGGTCATCTTCGGGCCGGAGATGAGCTCCAGACCTATACGAAACCGAGTCACCTCTAAAAAGAACGATTTCATTTATTACGAGAAACCATGAACGATCATCATCATCATCAAAACGATTATTATTAATTACAACATACTCATTAACTCATCGTTGAAGTTTGCGCTCACCGATAAACTTAAATTATTATTTTAATTAAATAGCGAATATAATTAAACGTTCACTATTTAATCAAAAAGAAACATCCGTGAGTGGAAACTTCGTTCTTTCTTTCTTTTTGTTAAAAAAATAATTTTTATTCTTCATAAACTTGAAGTGAATCCTCTGGACTGATGTAAATTGTACATTTATCATTAACCAATTAATGTTTGATTCTTAAGTTGTAACATTTCGATAATCATTATTATTTCGTTTTCTTTTGTAGCATATTTTTTTTTCTTCTATTATATTGAAGCGCCCGAAATTGATGAGGAAAAAGGAAGAGAAGTGTTAAATAGTTTATAATAATTGAATCGCGCGCGCTTCGGCCAACTAAACTAACTCTATTTGTAAATTTGATTGATTTATATAATTTATTTTCTATTCGTAATAAGGATTCGTTTTTATTTTCTGTTTCATTTTCAAGTTTCTTTAGCTAGGACAAATCTATATTATTATTATTATTAATATTATCATAAATTTTTAGTATTATTATTAATTATTTTGTTTGAATGGAAGCGAGATAAAAAAAGACCTCTTCGTGTACATATAATTTCATTCATTCTGTTGCATCAAAAACTCGCGGAGAGCAGGTGTTGATGCAGTTGCATAATACGAACTTTGACCTTTTTATATATATATATAACTTTATATGTTTGCGTGTGTATATGGAAATTTTTACTATGAACAAAAATAAGCAATAATATTTTATAAGGGAAACAGCCGGAACACAATAGAATGTTTCAATTGGAAAGGCAAAAGTTCGAGAACCAAAAAATAATGTTGTAATTTATTTTGACTGAGGTACAAATACAAGACCCCCCTGTAGCATCGATTTTTCCCCCACGAATAAGAGAATAAAACTTTCGCCTTTTAATCGAAAGAATTATACACCTTTCAATTATTCCCTAATTAAGAAATTAGTTCATAGTTTAAAAATCCAAGTACACTCAATTTTATATTCTTTATGCTAATATTTAGCTGTTCGATGGTTTTCAAATAAAACAAATGAAACATTTGCTACATTTTGTACAGCCAACTAGGATAACTTTGAAAAGCGAAAACGTTTACCAGAAAAAAAATACGTTGAAAAGAGTTTTAATGATTTGTTAATGATTTCTTAACTAAATAATTGAGGAGAAAGTTACTGAATTAACTGAGGTAAATTGAAATTATTGAATTTCATTGGTGGATTTTTTTGGCCATGCAGAAGTGAAAGGAAATTTCGGTAATGGATCTCTTCCAAACACCATGGAAATCCTTCAGCGATGATCGTTGCGTCACGGTGAGGATGTTGCATAACGATGTGCGGACGAAGGCGCCATCTGGAGGCGATCGGTGGTAGCGGAAGCGCTTGGTTGTTGATTCGGTGCTGGCTGGTGATTTGTTGTGGTGGTTTTTTCGTTCGCGTCGTCGAGTGCAGTTGGTGTTTTTTTCGATGGTTTCGTTGGTGTTGTTGCACGTAGAGAAAAAGAGAGAGATAGAAATCAAAGCGGCGGCGGTGGTGCGTGTGCGTTCGGTTCGTTTGTTTAGTTTCAACAGGGAATATTATAACAACAATATTTACACATATACACATGATGCGAGATGGTGAGCGTCGGCGTCGTGGCGATAATGCAACGACGACGTTGTGATGTGGTGAGGAGTGCAGTGCTGTGAGACCAGAGGTGCGTGTGGGCGTCCGTTCCGATGGTTTTTATGGATTTTTTGAAGCGGTTTTGACGAACGAACGGCATCTCCAGCGGTGCCGACCACAGCCGCTGTCAAACAAACGGAGTACCGAGTGTGTGTGTGCGCGACAGTGAGTGAGAGAGAGAGAGGGAAAGAAAAAAAACGCGCAAATGGCGTCCGAGAACGAAGCCTCCTGCGAAGGTGATCCCAATTTCGCGGTCATCTGCGGCTTCTTCGAGAAATTCGGCGTCGCGTGCGGCCTGAACCCCGTGGATTTCGTCGAGTTGCAGGAGATGCTCGAGAATACGCACGAAGGTGAGTCTCGTCCACTCGCCGCCTCCGACCCCTGCGGCTTCTTCGCCACCGCCACCATTGTTTCCCTCCCACATTAACGCACCTATCCGATACATCAACAAAACACAACAGTACGCGAAACGAAAACAAACGAAGCTTGTTTACAGCGGAGCTCTTCTCGAAATCCTTTCCTGCTGATTGACGACGCATCTCTACCAATTGCAATTTACTGATCAAATTAGAAAATAACAAACCAACCTCCTCTCCTGTTTGTTGTTGTTGTTTACTTTTGTTGCGCATTCCACGCATCTTCTATATTTGTCTTCTTTTTTTTGTTTGAAATTCAGTTGCCACTGATTTGATCGAACTGCACATCAAGTTGCTGAGGAAGGCAAGGAAATCTGTTTCCTCAGAGAGATGGGAGAGGGCCATCGTGAACATCTGCCATACATACAACAGTCAAGATGCCTGGGAGATTGAGAGGTTCGGATACAAGAAAGCCAGAATTGGGTCCAAACTGCGTATCTTGAAGGTACACTCCAATCAAACATTGCATTGTTTTCATCCTTCATTTCAATTTATTTTTGTTTCTATTTATAGCATCTTCTTGAAATGCAATTTGATCTGAATGTTAGATTCAAGAATGAAATCAATAAAATGTCTGCAACGGAGCTCCGAACCCAACCACTGGGCAAGGATAAAACTGGACATTCTTATTGGTTTCAAACTGATGAGAGCTGCACCATCAGAGTGTACAAGGAGGATCCTGATGAGGAGACGTGGGCTTTGGTTGCAAAGTAAGTTGATACCATGTTTCACAATCATATTCATTGCTTGCTTGTCATATTTGTTTATAAACTTGTCTCACGTTCGCGCTATGCGTCAGTCCGTTTATTACACTTAACTCATTTTTGTTGTTGTTTTTCAGGGATAGGAATGGATTGGTTTCGTTAATATCGCAGTTGGATTCGAACGAGGCCGCTAAGAGCGGATCGGATTCGATCATGAATGAGGATAGCAACAGCCTGGAAATGGAGAAGCCCATATTGGACACCGGGCAGAACGACTCCAATTCCGACTCATCGAAACAACTCTCCGAGAAAAAGTCTTCGTGCGAGGAGGAGGAGGAACTGGAGGAAGAGCAGTCCATCGACAACAGTACGGCAGTGCGGAACGGCAACGCGGTAATGGATACGGATTCCAACAGTGCGCTCGCTCTCAAGGAAGTGGCGGACGAGGAGGAGGAGGAGGATGTGGAAGAGGAGGAAGAAGTAGACGAAGAGGAGGAGGTAGAAGAAGAAGAAGTTGAGGAGGAGGAGGAAGAGGACGAGGAGGATGAAGAGGAAGAACCTGTGCCGGCGGTGCCAGAAGTTAAGATGCAGGAGAAACCGGTTCTGGTGGAGCTCAAGCAAGTTCCTGCTGCGATCCCGGAGGAGCGGCCCAAGACTATGGGACTGAGGCTGAAACCGCTGACGGAGTTGCTGACTCAGCCGATCATCGAGAGTGAAAAGAAGCTGGAGCTAAGTGGTATTAAAAATAAGTACATTAGAAACGATCCTTTTCCCATGTCGAACAGGAAGGCTGTAGAGAGTGCTAGTTACGTGGACATTTACAAGAACGATCACAAAAGGCCAATGGATTACAACAGTATAGAAGAACCGAGTTTTGCGAAACGTCCACGCACCGATCGTCCCACCTTGCTGAACAACAAACTGCATTACCAGAAGCAGTACATGGGCGAGGAGGAGGACGATGACGATGAGGATTACGACGAATACGAGGACGAGGAGGACGAAGTCGGCGAGGAGATCGAAGAACCGCTAATGCTCATCAAAGGCGAAGGATCTGGCAAGGACAATAAATGCGGCAGCGAAGCGGAATCACCGATCGTCGGCGACGCCATCGAGGAACCGGTGATGTTCGTGTACGGCGTTGGAAGCGGGGCCCTCTGCCAAACCGGAAACGAAAAGAAATCCGAGGACGATTCGAAATCATCAAAAAACACTGTGAATGATCCTACTGAAAAGACTAACACTGAGCAGTTTAACAACTTGACGAAGAAAGAGGTATTTCGAAGTCCACCCAAAAAATCTAAATGGGAATCCGGGGACGATAAAACGGAGACAGTGGGCAGCACCAGTGTTCAGAAGATGGTCGAAAAATTCGAAGATTTGAGCAAAGGAGTTGAAGTGCCTCCCAAGAAAACGATGCCTTCGTTTTTCTTCGGTCCAGGTTTCAACACACCTTCGATCAGCGCGCTAGCAAAGACTAACGAGAATGACGATATAGATTCCAATGAGGTATCCACTGAAACTGAAACTAAACAAATAGATGAAACCGAAACGGTCGACGAAGTAGAAAATATTGAAGAATCAAAAAATGGTGCAAGTAAAGAATGTAAATCCAATGAAATTGATACAAAAGAAATTGTCCAGTCCATTATCCAAGTTGACAAAGAAAACTTAGAACCTGCTGAAGCTCTTACAAAGGAAAATGTATGCAACATTGAAGAGAAAAGTAAAAGTGAATCTGAGGATAATCTTGTGAAGGAGACTGAAAATGCATCTATAGAAACACTTGAAAAGGAAAACAAAAGTGAAACTGCAGTGGAATGTAAAAGTATACCTGCAGATGATCTTCCAAAAGAAAACAAAAGTGAATCTGAAGATAATCTTGTGAAGGAGTCTGAAAATGCACCTAAAGAAACACTTGAAGAGGAAAGAAAAAGTGAATCTGCAGAGGAATGTAAAAGTACACCTGCAGATAATCTTCCAAAAGAAAACAAATGTGAATCTGAAGATAATCTTGTGAAGGAGTCTGAAAATGTACCTAAAGAAACACTTGAAGAGGAAAGAAAAAGTGAATCTGCTGAGGAATGTAAAAGTACATCTGTAGATAATCTTCCAAAAGAAAACAAAGGTAAATCTGAAGATAATCTTGTGAAGGAGTCTGAAATTGTACCTAAAGAAACACTTGAAGAGGAAAGAAAAAGTGAATCTGCTGAGGAATGTAAAAGTGCACCTATAGATAATCTTCCAAAGGAAAGCAAAAGAGAATCTACAGATAATCTTGTGAAGGAGAGTGAAAATACACCTATAGAAACAATTAAAAAGGAAAGCAAAAGTGAATCCACAGATAATCTTGCTGAGGAATGCAAAAGTGAATCTGCAGATAATCTTGCAAAGGAATGTAAAAGTGCACCTGTAGATAATCTTAAAGAGGATAGCAAAAGTGAATCTGCAGATAATCTTACAGAGGAAAGCAAAAGTGAATCCACAGATAATCTTGCTGAAGAATGCAAAAGTGAATCTGCAGATAATCTTGCAAAGGAAAGTAAAAGTGCACCTGTAGATAATCAGAAAGAGGAAAACAAAAGTGAACCTGCAGAAAATCCTGAAGAGAATAACACAGCTAATCTGAAAGAGGATATTAAAAGTGAATCTTCAGAAACTATTAAAGTGGAAATCATAAGTGAATCTGCAAAAAATATTAAAGAGGAAAGCAAATGTGAACTTACAAAAAATCTGATTGTCGAAGGTGCATGTGAACTTGCAACAAATCTGAAAGAGAAAAGCATAAGTGCAACAACAGAAACTATTAATGTGGAAAGCAATAGTGAACCTGCAGACATTCCTAAAGAGGAAATCAAAAGAGAATCTGTAGAAAATCTTAAACAGGAACTTAAAATTGAGTGTCCAGAGACTAAAGAGGAATTCAAAAGTGAAATATTAGAAACTATTAATACGGATAGCAAAAGTGAATCTGCAGAAACTCTTATTGATGAAAGCAGAAGTGAATCTGCAGAAAGTAAAAATGATTCTCCTTCAAATGAGCTGTTGCAAAAAACTAATATCAAAGATGATGATCCCAAGGTGAATATTATTATTGAAGATGTTTCATCATCATCAGAAACGACAGAGTTAGCAAATAATGTAGATTCTACTTTTGATGACAATAAGCTACCCCAAAAAGAATCTGATGTGATGGATTGCAGTTCTGAAGTGGAACAACCTGTTGACGATGCAACTACAACTGCCGAGGAGGTGACTAAATCTTCGGACACGACCGAATGCAAGGGTGATGTGGATGAGACCACGAAATCTGAGAGTGTTCAACAGACGAAAAATGAGTCACAAGTGAAGATTATCGACGAGAAAGAGGTGACGTTTGCAGATGATTTATCAAAGAAGGATGACGTATCGATATCTGAACCCAACATTGACGGTAATTCAAAAACTGCTTCCGAAGAGACCGAAATGAAATCTTTAGGACCAGTGCCTTGCGACACTTCTTCTCAGAGTGTTGATTCCCAAGAAGTTCCTGAAAAAGATTCAATAGAATCTAAACGTGAAGATCCAAAGTCTCCAGAAGTTGACATTAATAGTGAAGAAATCGCTGATACACCTTCAACTGAATGTGTTGATTCAAAACCTTCGAGCAGCATCGATTCAAAGCAGATAGAAAACACCGATTCAATATCTGAAGAAAATAAGGAACCAGTTGAATCGATATCGATTGAAAATATTGATTCAAAATCTGCCGAAAATGTTGAGAGTTTGAATTCAGAATCTGTTGATACAAGAAGTCCTGAAATTGTTGAAATAATTGCAGAAACTGGGCCAGTAGAACCGATCGATCTAAGAAGTGATAAATCTGAATCATCGGAGACCTCAATTGAAGCGACGAAAAGTCCCAAAACTAAACCTGAAACATCACCAGTCAAGATTGAACACAATGAATCCGCTTTAGCTGATACTTTACAAGCGAGCAATTCGAATGCCATTGAAGATAATAGTAATATGTCAGAACCAGATATTACAGTTCAAATTAACGATCTTGTCAACAAATCGGAAACACCAACATTGAACTTAAAAGATGATAAAGACATTAGCCATGATGAAATGGATGTGGTTGAAGAAAAACCCGAGGAAGTCGTCGAACAATCTGAAATAGTCGAGAAGTTAGAAGACCAAACAAAGGAACTTGCAGAGGAAGCTAGAGTAACAGAAGTTGTTGATGAAAAAACAGAGAATGTTGATAATGGAACTTGTAGTATAGAAATTGTTGCTGATAAGCATAATGAAATCAAAGGTGCTGATTTAAAAGTGGAGGAAAATGTTGGTAGTACTACTGCAATGGATGTACTTGAAAAACAATCAAAGAATATTCCTGAAAAACCTGATACTATTGAGGAGGTGAAATCTGAAAGAGCTGTTGAGAAATCTGAAATATCGGAGAGTCTTGAATCTAGTGAGATGATTGATTCAATTCAAATTACAGATAAACCTGTCGCTGTAAACCCAATAGCAGTTGTAGATGTTGCTGTGTGCAATTTGAAAACATCAGATTTGATGGCAGATGTGGAAAGAAATAATGTATTACCGACAGAAGTGACCGATAAAAATGACGAAACAGTGATAGACTTAAAAGTTCGAAAGGTGCTTGAGGTTCAACCAGCTACAACTTCGGCTATTGTAGAAAATGTGGAGATCAGTGAAAAACTGGAGACGCTAAGTGATATTTCCAATGACGATAAAAGTGAAATTATAGAGGCAGAAGACAAGGAGAACGATGCTTCTGTTGCGGAGGAATCGAAAGAAATTATCGAAGAATCGGAAACCGTCGTTCCTAAAGTACAAATTGTTAGTGAGAATATCTTGCCAGATAAATGCCAAACAAACAATAACGAAGTTGGTGAAAACAAATCTCAAAAAGTATCTGATCCAAAGTCAGAAACGTCGTTTGTTGCAAAGATCTCGGCGACGCAATCAGTCGTGGTCACTGATGAAATTCAAAATAAGAAAATCTTATCAGAACCTAAATTAAATGCATCAGATGTTACTGCGACAAAAACGAATCCAGTGGATGCCAAAGAGGATGATGTTATCCGGGAATCAACTTCGACGGATGTAAAATCTGAGAAGAAAACTGAATCTGCAGAAGTTAAATCTATTGAAAAGAGCAAAGAAACGCACGTTCCTGAAAAAACGAGTGTTCAGGTTGGAGAATCTTCTAAAAAAGAACTTAAGTCCGCTGTGGTATCAGATTTGAAAGTTGATGTTAAAATTGTTAATGTCGATAAAAGTAAGGACGAAGTTGGTGCAGCGACAGAACAGACTGAAAGCAAACCTGCAATTGCAGCCCCCAATAACACTGCGAAAAGTGCCAAAAAGAGTTTCAAAATAAATAGCATCTTGAGCAGCAAGGAAAAAGAGCCGGAAGCGAAAAGTAAAGACGGAGAAAAGCGAAGAGTCACCGGGGAAGAACCAGGTAAAGTGCCGGACATCAAAAGTGTGGACGTTAGCAGCGATAAAAAATCCGGGGAGATTTTGCCAGAAGACAAATGTGATAAAGAAGTTGATGATGTTGGTTTGGTTACGCGATCGCTAAAAGCCGCACCGAAGGATGTGCCAGAGCCCGAAAAGCAAACGCAAGAGCAAGAAGGTACAACTCCAGCGAAGGGAGAATTAAAAAAGACTGAATTGTACGGTGCTCCTGTACCATCGCCGAAGAGGTCGGCACGTCTGAGGAATGCCTCTGTTAAAGATACCGTCCCGGAAGTAGTAGTGGTAAACAAGAAAGCCAAGAACAATGCTGTTGATGATAAACCCAGCGAAGAGTGCAAGAAACCGAAGTTGGAAACGCCGCCACCGGCGGAGAGTAGAAGACTACGCTTGAGGAACAGAGGCAACAGAGATTCCACTTCCTCCTTGGATGTCGCCAACATCAACAAACAGATAGTCAAAGATGTAAAAGAATCACCAGTAGCGAAGAAGAATTTCGATAATTTGAAATCAATTCAGGAAGGTGAAAAGAAGATGACCGTCGAGGAGCCAGTCTGTCTTAAGAAAACTGTCGCAGATTTGACAGAGGAAATGCCGAACTCACCAATTTCGTTCGTGTCTGATGGCGATTGCGGCGATATGGGAAATGTATCCAGCGAGTACGAATCGGAAAAGGAAGAGGAGCAGTCCGTGAAGCAGGAAGAGGAGCTGAAACCTGCCGAGACTAAGAAAGAGGTGGTTCCCAAAAAAGAAGTGGAATCGAAACCGGAAGAAGTAGTTAAAAAGGATGAAGGAGTTAAAAAGGAAGAGAAGGAGGATGAGCCTAAAAAGGATGAGAAAATTCCTTCATTAGCTACGTTGTCGTTCGATTATACAGGAAGTCCGCCGCCCGCAAAAGAGAAGATAAATGTTCGAGTGACCAGAAAGAGAGGCAGAGTAAGTCCGCCGACCGAAAAGCAACAGGCGGTAACAGGTGGAAAACGAAGAAAAATGCGGGGCAAGAGAACGGTGGATACCGAACTGAGGAAAAGTATAGAGGATCAAAAGAAAAAGGAGATTAGCAGTAGCGAGGAGGAGAAGGATCATGCGTCTAAAAAGCAGAAGAAATCAGAAGAGGTCAAGGAGAGTACAAAGAAAGGGCACAAGAAGAAACGGACTCTCTTGGGTTTGGATATACCAGATACAATGGAAGTCGTCCAGACAGGGGTGCGACAGTCGCGCAGGATAGCCCAGATCAAGATTAAAGAAGAGGCAGAGCGCAGGAAAATCGAGGAATTGACGATGCACGATATTAAAGAGAAGCATAAGAAATCGAGCAGAAAGGAAGACGATAAAGACTACAAAGCTGAAAAGCGGAAAAGGAACAAAACTGCAGTGACCGAGGATGAGACGACCAACGATGCCGAGTCCGACGAGAAAAAGAAGAAGAAACAAAAACGGAAACACAAGAATCCCAAGTTCGATGAGCACAATCCTTGGAAGTCGAGTTCGGATTCCAGCAGCCAGGAGTCGCACGTTGAAGAAGAGGAGGAAGAGTACGAAGAGGAAGACAGAGATGCTCCCTTGAAATCCGATCACGAATTTTCGCCGGAGAGTGATTTGGAAAATGGGGACGAGGTGCAACCCCTGAAACGCGCCAGAACTGTCCGCAAGGAGGACGCCCCAGAGGACGACGTTGTTGAGGTGGACGATACCAGCTGTGAAAAGTGCGGTAAATCCGATCATCCCGAATGGATACTGCTCTGCGATGGATGTGATTCCGGTTGGCATTGTTCTTGCCTTCGGCCTGCACTTCTTGTCATCCCCGAAGGAGATTGGTATTGTCCACCGTGTTTGCACACCACATTGGTGATTAATCTGCAAAATCGATTGATAGAGTTCGATAAGCAGGTAAGCAAGAGACAGGCGGAGGTGCGCCGCAAAGAGAGATTGGCGTATGTCGGTATAAGCCTGGATAACGTTCTTCCAACGAAAGAGCACGACGAGAATATCAAGAGCAAGCCGAAGCAGCAACGACGCGACACCAGAGACAGTGCATCAGAGTCAGCATCCGATTCGAGCTCAAGTTCAGGTTCTGGTTCAGGGTCGACGGCCAGTGAGAGCGAGGATGAGCCAATTTATCAACTACGCCAACGACGACAAGCTCACAGCTATCGGTTTAACGACTACGACGAACTCATCAACTCCGCCATCCAGGATGAAGTGCAGTCCGCCGTGGTGGTGCAGTCCACCGAAATCCGTGGCAAAGACATGCAGACCATCGTCAATGCAGAGGCGGCAGCAGCAGCGGCCGAAACGCAAGCCGCCCCTGAACCACTGCCACCGGTTATACCTATTAATGCAGACTTGCCATCCAATCTCGTCCATACTGCAGACGAAGCGGCTTCTGACGATGAAGTTATTAAGCCGGTCAAGAAACTGATAGGCAAGAAGAAACATCGAAAATTGAACAGTCTTGACATTAGCAGCGATGACGACGATCAAGGTTCCGACGAGGACTTTAAAGGTTCAAGTTCGGACGAGGACGAAGAGGATGAATTCGACGAGGATTTGGATAGCGATAGCAGCGAGTTTGGTCGTCGCAAAAGGAAAGGTGGACCTGTGCGAAGATCGACGCGTGCCAGGATTTCCCGGTATGATCGTGACTTCATCAACGATGACTCTGATGAGGATTACGCCGCTCCTCGCCGCAAAAAGACCCGATCGATTTGGGACGAGTCCGAATCCGAGGAGAGCGATAGATCTTGGGGTAGGAGGAAAAAGAAGAGCACTCCTAGAAAAGCACCATCCACGCCGAGGCCGCGGAAACCAAAGTCCAAGAAGAAAAAGAAGAATGACGATGATTCCGATGCGGAGGTCTACAGCAAGAAGAAGCCGAAAATTAAGTATGGCGGTTTGGACAGTGAAGAGGATACGGGCAGACGAACGAGAGGGAAGAAAATTACGTATGTCGATGCGTTGGGGTCGGACAGCGACGACGATCTTCGCAGAAAGAATGCAGTGAAGGACGACGATAGCGAGGACGAGTTCGTGTTGAACGAGGAGGAGGATTTAAGGGATGAGGCAGTCGGCGACAGCGACGATTCCAACGATGATCCGTTGATTGTGGGAGCCATCAAGTCCGGTTCGAAGAAGGGCAAGGGAAAGGGCGGTATAAAGAGAATAAAGCGAGCTCAGGGTGAAGAAGAGGAAGCTCTTTTCCCGCCGCTCCCCGATGATTTCACTAAAACGACGGAAGTGGTTCCGCCAGTAATTGCTGGTGCGTCCGTTGAGAAGGAAGAGCCCAATCCGATCGAACAAATCAACAAGAACATCGAAGCGATGGACGAGAAAGAAATGGAAATGATGATGGAGGAGGAGGAGTACGCGAATAAGCAACTGCAGATGGTGGCCGAGCAGTTGGAGAAGGAAAAGAGGCGAAAGGAATTGGAGGTTGCCAAGAAGCTGGAGGAGATGCCAACTGTGGTTCCGCAGAATTTCGATTTGCCCCCGATGGTCGTGGACACAATGCCCGTATTGGAACCGCAGACACAGCTGCATCCCATCATGATGATGGAGGAGAAGACACCAAAGAAACGCGGAAGGAAGCCGAAATCGCTGTCCGGCTCGGCGGAGATGCTGCACCTGATGCCTGGCAGCGGCGTCCCGACGACACCGCAGAGTGACGACATGTCGGATCTTTCGGGTTCCAATTTGAATCCCGATGGAACCCCAAAGAAGCGACGTGGTCGTGGTAAGGGAAAGAAAACTTTGGAGAAGGAGGCTGCAGCAGCTGCGGCAGCCGCTGCACGCGCCTCGAACGCTCCCTCTGAAGCTGGAGATTCCAACGAGCCCAGCCTCAGCGAGACCGGAGATTCCTCCAATGATCCAGCGCTGATTGGAGGCAAGTTAGGAGTTGCCTCAGCGCCGCAGCCTTTCTCCCAAAGTCAACCTGTACCTTCCGTGATAACGAGGATGCTTCAAACGCAACCCGGTAAACCAGCTTATCCCGTCGGCCCTCCGATTAACTACGAGATGTACGGTGGCGACAACAGGCCCGAGGGTCCTTCGCCGCCCATCCCTTCGCCATCACCTCAGGGAGGACCGCCTTTCCTAACATCACCAGGTCAGTTTCAATTCAACATTGTAATGATGATGTTTCATTTTATGTTCGTTTATATTAATTTCGTGTATATGTTTTTAGGTGGACCCCCCAGGGGTGTTCTTCCTCCAGGTTATCGGCCTACTTTGAACCATTATCCAGTGATACGAAGCGGAGCACCGCCACCGATGAGACATCGCAGTCCCGTTCCGCAAAACATTCCGTCGGGTATGTTCCTCAGCCATCATCCGTTGGATCCATCGCCGTCGGGCGGATCTACCATCACCACCGTCTCCTCGGAACACGGTTCCCCGGCGCCATCGGCGAGTCCGCTCAGCAACAAGAGCGACCCGACACCTCCACCGCCGACGTACGTGCGACCACCTATGGTGCGTTTCCCTGCAGCTACCCAAGGACCCATGGCTCGGCATCCTCTGCCGACGATGATGGCTCAGCACATGCTGAGACCCAACGTGCCCTTCGCGCACTTCCCCTACGGTGCGTATCAGCAAGCAGCTGCCTCGTCGGGCGAGGACGGGCCGCATTTCAGCAACCCCAACTATTCTGAATTTCCACCGGACGGCGAAGGACCGAAGAACTACGACGAAGAGAACGGCGAGTTTGGCGGTTTGGTCTCCTATTTCTCCAGTCAGAGGGAGGACGACTTGGACACATAGCCGTCGGAGTCTTGCCAGCGAAAATAGTAAGCAGGTTAAGCAACAACAACAACAACATCAGCAGCAGGCAAAAACAAAACGAGTGAAATAACAGTATTTGTACAATAGTTTGTATGAGAGACGAAACAACAACATCGTCGACAACAAAACACTTTTAGAGCGGATATCCTTTAATTTTATTATTGTTTATTTTATAAATACCTATTTATATATATATACATATTATGTAATAATCAGAAACTTGCACTTTGTACAAAGTAAATCGCGCGAAGCAGGAAGGCGATATATATATATATATGTATGAGAGGACGATGAGACAGAGTTTATATATTATCGAGTATCGAATTCATTTTATGTGTATTTGTAATTTACTTACTTTATTATTATTATTATTAATTATTATTATTATAAAATCGTTTTACTGATTATATTTATACTTGTAAATATTAGTAGAATTTTTATATAGAGTAAAGACGGCGACGAAGAAGTGTACGACGACGTTGGAAATAGAAAAATAGGTCCTGAACATGATACAATTTTTAACGATTTAAGTGATGTGTACATATATATACAATGATGAAAAACTAAACGATTATATATTGATGATATTGATGATGATGATGAAGATGGAACGACGAAAGCAAATTGTAAATAGTTGAAATAATAGCCACACCCACAACCACACCCACATCCCTCCTCCCATAATCATTAAGACCACCCTTATTATATACTAATATATATATTATAATGAATATACATTAATATAATATTGCTGACGATGACGGACGAATGTGTACGTTTGCGGTATTCACAGTGGAGAGAGAGACAGAGAAAGTAATTTTAAGTTCAAGTGTTGGCTACTTAAGTAAATTCAGTGTTGTTGTATTTAGAAATGTGTATAAATGAAACGAAAAACAAAATAATGGAGATAGGACGATTGCATTTTGTTTCTTATTTTGTTTTATTACTTTATTTCTCGTGTCTTCTAAGTTGTGTACTTGTAAGTTACATTTAGTGCAATGAACTATATACATTATGCATATGCATATACAAGATGAAAACAAAACCTATATATGAATATCTGTATTATTTAAAAAAAAATATATATATTAATAATGATGAATTTTGAAATGCGTGTGAGCGTGAAAATCACGAGACGAATCGTCTTTTGTTTCGTTTCGGTTTTGGTAATAAAGAGAGTAGTCACTTATTTGTATAGTTAATCACATATTAATATTAATAATATTGTTTCATTATATGTCACGAAATGATTGATACATGAAAACAACAACAACATTAACAGATGAACGTCGAAGACGTGCATACTTGATTTTTATTTTCTTTTTTTTGTTTGTTTTGTAAAAGCTCTATATTTTAATAATACGTACGTATATTTTGCATATAAATATACGTACTTATAATATATTGATGAATCTATATATTTATTTTGATTTATTTTAATTGAATAAAAATATTTTAAAAATTATTTTTTTTGTATATAATGAAATATACCAAACAATTCCAATTTCCATTTCCTTCACAATTCATGTATCGTATTATAAATGTTTATGATTTAATAATTTGCAGTTTCTTCCATAAATTTGATATTTAACTTTATCAAATGGGAATCATTCGAAACTTGTATCTAAGTAGGTTTTGAAATCTTTACGTTGAACAGCAATTAATATGTTTAGTTTTGTAGATATGTGGATTGAGAAAAGAAATTGTGGAAAGGTTTCAGACTTCCTTTGAAGATGTTTCTGAAGAGAGTAGATTTTGGAATTTGGGTAAGAACGTAAGATCAAAGTTTACCATTTTACAAACATTGAATTATTTCAGATTGTAATAGAAGAATAATTGGTGAATGCAGCTGCAACCAACGTAGCTACAAAAGCAATATTGAATTGAAGATTTTGGCTTGGGAAGATTATGGAATAAGAAATCGTGAATGGTTATTGATAAAACTTTATTTTTTCGTAAGAAATGTTTCGTGATGAAGCTACTACTACTAAAAGAACGTCTACTTGAGTGCCGTAATAATGTCTTCTGGACGGATGAATCGAGGGACGTCCGGCTTTCCGAACTTTGCGCGCAACAAAGTTGGGCCTTCGATGGATCGTCCCCGCAAGATTTGCTAACTACAAATGAAGTATTTAAGACACAGTGAGTGAGAGATAGATAGAACGAAAATGAAATTAATCTTGTATAAAATTTGTTTAGTAATTAGGTGGCTGTGGCGTTCCGACCGATTTCCGGTCGTAACTCAGGTTCAGCGCAGGAGGCAGACTGGCAGTGTTTGTGGCGGTATTGTCCAGCTTCCTGGCTTCCTGTTCGAGCAGCAGCGCATCCAAGGAGGGATCCTGCGAGACGGTCCTCAGGCTATCGCCGAGCGCCTGCCGAAGATGCTGCATCTCGCGACCGGCCCTCGAGCTCCTCAGGATGTACTGCTGCCTGCGTTTGATCTCCTGGTTCAACTGCTCCCTCAGCATCGTCACTTGGTTCTCCAAACGGGCGACCTGCTGACGATGGCTTTGCTCCCTCGCCTCGAGCAGCCTCTCCGCCTGCAGCTGCGCCGCCCTGTATCGCTCCACCTCGGACCTCTCGAACGTCGATTCGTAGCCTCCGGGCTTCGCGTGCAGATTCCTCAACCTGGCCAACTCGGCCTCCTTATCTCCGACCTCCATTTCCAGCTTGGAGATCTTCATGCGAAGCTCCGCGTTCTCCTGCTCGTACTTCACGCTGTCCCTGTCCGAGACGCGAGCATCGATCTCGTACTTCTCCGGCCTCTCGTACGATTTGCTCCTGCACTTCGTCACCGTCCTCTCCAGATCCCTGTTCTCGCTCTCCACCTGACGCACTTTCACCGTCAACGTTTCCACCTTGCTCCTAAGCTCGCTGCGATCCCTCTGCAGCTGTCTGATGAGCTCGTCCTCGTGATGGTGGGTGCTCGGCGTGCTCGTCTCCGGCCACTGCGCCAACCTCAGCTGCGACTCCAATCCGGACTTGACCACCTCGTTGTTCGCCAGCTCGTTGTTAAGCCGCGAAACCTGATCCTGCAGGATCTGGTTGTTCCTCCTGAACTCGTTCAAATTCTGCTGGCTCGCCTCGAACCTCTCCGACAAAATCTTTCGCTCGTTCTCGCTGCTTGCCAACGACTTGTGCAACTGTAAGTATTAAAGATTACAAAAACACGAATCTTCAGCAAATCGTAACGCATGTGTTACATGTTTCAGCTTCTCGGCGCCGGTGTGTGTAGCAGTCGTAGTCTCGAGCAACGATCTCTGCAAACTCTGAATCTCCACTTTCATCTCGGATTCAGTGCCTGCGGCCCTCTCCAGCGACGAATTCAGCTGATCGATGGTCGTCTTCAACGAGATGCAGCGTTCCTCCAAACTGACCAAATTTCTTGATTGCGTCTCGCACTTCTCCTGTAATTTCTATATAGAAAAGAGCGTTAAATTTTGAAAATAGTAATTTGCAGAACGCACCTGTATTTGAGCATCCTTTTCTTGGAGCATCATCTGCAATCTCTGAAGATCTCCTTCAGCGGACATACGCTGCAGCTCCAGCTTGGAAGATCTGTTTTCGGTGCGTCCGAGCTCCTCCTGCAAAGCCCTCTTCTCCGCATCCAGTTTACCCAGAGCGTTCTTGTACTTCTCCACCTTATCCTGAAAACCATTAATTGCAAGTCAGTATTTTTATATTCAATTAATCCCTATTTAGTTTACCTCGAATTGCATTTTCTCCTCTTTGCAGCTGCTCACGCTCAACTCCAGATTGGTGATTTTATCCCTGAGCTGCTGCACCTCTTCGGATTTCTTGTGCAGCGCGTCCGTTTGCGAGTTGAGAGCTATCGTCTTCTGCCCGAGCTTCGTCTCGAGCGTGCCTTTCTCGTCCTGAAGGCTCCTCAAATTCTGCAGAACTTTGGTCAGTTTGCTGTCTCCCTTGTTCTGATTGTCGTTGCTCTCCTTCAGCTGCTTCTTGACGGTTCCAACCTGCGTCTTGAAGTCGTCCCGTTCCCGCTCTATTTGGGCCACCTGCTGCATCAGATTCCTCACTCCTTTCCTCACAATTTCCGGATCGATGTCGGTCACGTTGTCGACCTCGTGCGAAGCTGCTGCAAAGAGAAAAAGGAAGGGGATTTATTATCGATTTTCTAATTTATTTAATATTAGTTTTACTTCTTGCAGGACTCCATCTGCGCGACGGACTCAGAAGACGACTGCTGTGGTTCACGGTGCCGTCGATCTGGATTCCAGCTATTCTTCGTAGAGTGGACACGACGCTGGCCAGCTTCTGCTCGACGTCGCGTTTCGCCGTTTCCGTCTGGGTAAGTTGATTGTCCAACGAGCGAACTCTGCTCTCCGCTCCACCCAATTTCGCTTTCAACTCTTGAATCTGCTGAGTGGCGTCCACGAGGCACACCTCCAAGTTATGCTTTTGATCCTCCAAACGCTTTTCCCGACCGCGACAATCCTCCAAGTGTACCAGAAGGTCTTGCTCTCTCGCGTGCCACTGCTCTTCCAGATGCGCGCTATGCGAACGAGTTCTTCCCAGCTCTTGTCTAGTTTGATCCAGATTTCGATCGAGTTCCGAAATCTACCACAAATATAACATTATTATATAACATACCAATATAAAGAAATGACGAAAATACCTGTTTTTTAAGCGTGTGCACCTCCTGGTGAGCCCTTTCCCGTTCCTCGACTTCGTTCAGCAATCGCGTCTGCAGTTCCTTCTCTTCGTTCTGCTGCTGCGCGTTGGAGCTCTGCGTCCTCTGCAGCTCATCCTGCAACGATTGTAGCTTGTGCTCGGTCTGCAGTTGCTCCTTCTCCACTTCTTTAACAACGTTTTGAAGTCTGGTTCGCTCACTTTCCAGAGATTGTTTGAGATCTTCCAAAGCTATAATGGTTTCAACGTAATATAAATCCTCGCAATAAATTAACAATTAAATACCTGTAATCTTCTGGAAAGACTCCTCGAGTTGCCTTCCCATATCCCGTTTTTCGCTCTCCACCTTCTTGATGACCTCGCGCATCTCCTTATTGGACCCGTGATACTTTTCCTTCTCGAAGTTGCTGTCGGTCAGCTGTCTCCTGACGTCCGTCAGATCCTTCCGCAGACCCTCTGAATTGTTTTCGCATTCGCGCAGCTTCCTCACCGTTTCGTGCAGTTGCGAATTCAACGCGTCGATCTTGTCCTCGCACAGATGCAGCTGCACCTTGAGATTCTCGACTTCGCCTTGCGCGGACTCCCTCTCACCCAATATCTCCACGACCTTCTGCTCCAAACGTGATCTCTCTTCCTCGAATTTGCCGCGCGTCTCCTCCAATTTCGCCTTCTGCTTGGTCAACTCCTCCTTCAACTGATTGATGCTGTTCCTGTCCTGATCGAATCTGCTGTTCGATTCTCTCCTCATCCTCTCCAAACTGCTCCTCTCCGCCTCCAGCTCCTTCCTAGCAGCCTCCAATCTGTCGTGCAGCGCTTGCTGATCGTGGTGGGCAATCAGCAGTGCCTGCTGCTTATCGTTTTCCGCACGCAGCATCAACTCTTCGTGCTGCTGGCAAACGTTCTCGATGTGGCTTTGCAGACTGTCGATTCGGTCCAACAGTTGCTGTATTTCCTCGTCCTTTTCCTTCGTCAGCTGATGCAAAGCTTGCTGCGATCTTTGCTCCAGAGACGTGCGGATCCTGTCCCGTTCCTCGCTCAATTTCGCAATCGTTTCTTCGCTCTGCTTCTTCAGATTCGTGACGATGTGCTGGAATTCTGCCTCCTGATTGCCGGCTTGCTGAGATAAAGAGTTTTTGATCTCCACGCATCGTTTCTCCGATCGCTCCAGGTCTTTATTCAACCTGGAGACTTGCCCCTTCAGCGCCTCCTGCTGCACCAGCAACTCTTGCTGTTCCTGTTCCAGCTGCTGCCGTTTATCATCCGATGCTTCTAGATTCGTTTGGCTTTCGAATAATATCGCCTCCAGGGATTCCTTCTCCGAGCGAACTCCGGCTAACAGTTCTTGCACTCTTTGAACTTCTTTATCCAAGCTCTCGATGTTGGCCTGCTTCTCCTCGCACTCGTTCACCAGTTCCTCCAAATTCCTATTGATCCTCTGATTGGTTTCCGTCGCTTGTTCGAGCTTTTGCTTCGTCCTCACCAGCTCTTCGTTAAGAGCATCTCTTTTCCGGCCGAGCACCGTCAGCTGGTTGCTCAGATCACCCCTTTCACGCACCACTTGCCCCAATTCCATCTCGATCTTATCTTTTTCGATCTCCAGGAACTTGGCTTTCTCCCCTAAACTTACTTTATCTGATTCGATATCTAATTTGATTTGTTCGGCTTGCAGCAATTCCTTTCGTAACATTTGTATGTCGCCTTGATGATCGCTGCATTGAGCCTGCAGAGCTGCCTTTTCCTCTTCCATTTTCTTCACCAACTCCTGCAGCTTGCTCTTATCTCGCTCCAGGTTGATTACCTGCGCCTCGCACTTTGCAAGAGAATCGCGTCCACCGGAATTCTCTTCCAACATCCGCCGCAATTCCATCTCGTCGCCGGCTTTACTCTTCTCCATTGAACTGATCACGTTGTCCGCCTCGAACTTTTGCTGCTCCAGCATATCGTGCGCCAGATATAGTTTATTCAGCTCTTCCCTAGTCGTCAGCAGTTCCTCGCGGATGCGACTGCAGCGATCCTCCTCCGACCTCAGATTCATCTCGCGCAGATTCGCCTCTTGGTTTAGTCGATCGATCTCCGATTGCAGGAAGATCTTCTCGTCACTGAGCACGTCCACCTCCTTCTGCAACTTGCAGTAGTTCTTCTGCAGATTGTCGTAGTCTCCGTTGAGCGAATCGACCATACCGTTTATTTCGATCCTGTGCCGGTCCAGTGCAAGCTTTTCGGCCTTCACCGCTTCAAGGTTCTTCTGCAGACTTTCACGCTCTTGCAACAATTGGCTGCATTGAGCTTTGCTGCTGTCCAACTGCGAGACGAGTTCTTTCACGCGATGCTCTAAAGTGGACGCTGTTTCTTCGGAATGCTCGCATTGCTTCCTCACGAGCAGGAATTGTTCCCGATTCGATTGCAGCTTCACCTGCAGCTCGTGTATGAATGATTGGTACTTGTGCAGGGCGGCTTGCACTGCGGATATCGTGCTCTCGGCGAAAGCGGCGCTGGAGTGTGGAAGGCTGCGACCGCGTTTCGGGCTCCTGATGGAATAATTGTTAAAATTCGTACAGATTCGAGTTATGATTGATTTACTTTTGAGGGATCGGCGTCGAGGCGCTGAGATGGATGTGCGTCGGTTGGCTCAGATCGACGACGTCTTTCGTCTCGGCGTCTTGGATGAGAGCGTGCGCGATGTCGCGCAAAGCGTTCTGCAACAATTCCACCTCATCCTGCAGCCTCATCACTTGTCCAACGTTGTGCTCCGCGTCCGAGCATCTCTCCTCGAGATTGTGGACCTCCCTCAGCAGCTGCTGGATCTTCTCCTCTTTGCCTTTCAGCTCCTGCTGTTGCGTCCCAATCTGGTTGCCCAGCGAATCCATGCGCGCCTTCAGCTCGACGTTTTCCAAATTGAAGTTGGGCCGTTCGATCATCTGAAAAGCGAAAATTTTACTTCGAAATTCAATTGAATATTTATATATGTTTTGCGCTCACGCTGTTTAGAGATTCTGCAAAGTTCTTGTCCATCCTGCCGCAGGCGTACGTCATGTCTCGTCCGAAGCCGCCGATCTCCGTCTTCAGTTTGGTGAGGTCCCTCTCGGTGGAGCTCTGAACATCCATGAAGAGTCGCTTCACGGAAACGACGTCGCGCCACAGGTTGAGCAGTCTGCTGTGTTCGGTGCTGTAGTAATCGTTGAAGGCCTGCTCCTCGTCCTTCCACTCGTCCTCCTTGATCAGCATCTCTTCGCGTAGTTCCTCGAATTGGTTCGTCAATTTCTGCAGGTCTCCGGTTAATTCCTCGTTCGTTTGATGCGATTCCTCCAGCTGATCTCGCAGCGTGCGGTTCTGCTGGATCAGCTTTTCGCATCTGATTCAATTCGATTCAATTACGTAAACATTGTTGTAATTTGTATGAAGCGATTGTTGTTTTACCTAGTGCGCTCCTCGTCGAGCTTCCTGAGCGCCACGTCCAGATCGGTGATGCGCTCTTCGTGTATCTCTTTGAGATGCTGCTGGGCCTGTTCCAAGGCAGAACTAGGTGCAGCCGAAAGAGAGAGATTCGGCCTTCTCGGCGTTGCTAATGTTGTAGACGTATCTACATATGGAACACTGGTATCGGTCATCTGGGCCTCGAGGTCCGCGCATCTTTGCTTGTACTGTAAAACCTTTGCAAAACATCATATTATTAACAGCATCTTCGATAGATGAATGCGCACCTTCGCCTGCAGCCTGCTGACTAGCGTGGCCTGATTCTGCTGGGCCTGTCTGTAGGTGTCCAATCTCTTCCTGTAGAGAGAGGCCTCGTCCTGCAGCCTCTGTCGCAGATCGGTGTTCTGACGGGCCAGGTCTTCGTCGCTGCTTCCGCCGCCCCCATCACCGCGCAGTCGACCCCCAGCGCTTCCGCCGATGCCGCTGCTCGACTACAAAACAAACAATTTCCATTAACAACAACAACATCATCAACGTTATTCTATTCTTACATCTGTTCTCGATTTCGGCCTGTACGGAGGCGGCCTCCTCGCGCTGCTTCTGTCGGACATCTCCTCGGCTTTCTTCGCCGGCGGCTGCAACACAAAACCATGTATCTGCTATCTCACCCTTCCTACACCACCCGAAGAGGTAAACAACCACTCATGTGTGTGTGTATGTACGTATATGTGTTTCGTAACCCATGGCAATGGGGTGGAGGAGGTGGAACGACGGTTGTACCAGGTGGAGCGGATCGCGTGCTCAGCTCATTCCTTATCCGGGGCAAAAGCAACCCTCGCCGAAAGAGCGAAAAGAAAGAAAGGGGGGCACACACACATACACGCCGCATAAACAACAGACATATAAAACCTCTGATTTCATTTTCATTCATGATTTTCCATCGCGAATAATAATAAAATTTGATCTGTTCGAAAAGCGTTTCAATCTTGGATCTAGAATTCGAAGATCTAACAAAGAAATGAACAAACAAAAATATGTTTTTTAATCAAAAGGTCTTTGCTAACTGACA
>NW_017095537.1:89906-90378 GCF_001412225.1 Nicrophorus vespilloides
AAAATCTGATTCACCGATTGTATAACGTCTTAAAATATCAATCAAATGGTCTTTGGTAACTGACAAAACAAAAGCGTTGCAAAAGATCGTATTGAATTTTCCGTTTTGCGCGGATTAAAAGTCTTCGATTAGTCCGGTTTCAAATACATTGGACGGACTTCTGTCGCGTGGAAGATTTTGTTTTAAATGTTTGCTTTTGTTTTCTTTTGTTCCATTAAAAAAAAAACAACAAAGAAATTGTTTGTAAACAATGTTGTGCAATTGTTTTTGCAATGAGCAATCTTGATTAGAATCCATTAAACTTTGAAAACATTTTTTTTCTTTTTTGCTAATCTTGTTTTCGGTACGCATACAATATTGCGGACTGTTTGAAACCGCTTCTAAATTCTTAACCAGAACACAATTTTTTCAAGCAATTTTTATACTGTTTGAAACCGGACTAATCGGGGACTTTAAAACGGTATTCACGTGA
>NW_017095537.1:90393-94345 GCF_001412225.1 Nicrophorus vespilloides
GGTAACTGACAAAACAAAAGCGTTGCAAAAGAAACAATTGTAGGCTGTAATGCAGAGGACACTAGATTAGAAGCAATACGTATGATTGCGCACGGAAAGTTTGCCGGGAAGTGTACTAGACGGCGGGTGGTTAATAACCGATAAACGTTTAATTGATGCGGATGCCGCGGGATTCCGACCCGATGGAATTCTTAGAATCGCGGCAATCAGACGTCCAAAGTCCCTTCAGACGGGGTGACGGTCCAGGAGTCACGTCGTGCTTCCGTGGACTCTAGCACACGATCTTCGCCGCTTCCTCCCTCTTACACATCACTTTATATTTTACTTTTACAGACACTTGCAATTACGAAAAGAAAAAAAACATCATCATCATTGAACTAAATATATCTCACCACAATTCCACTTCAGATTCAGTATCGGAATCTTTGCAAAAACAAGAGAAACTTGTATAATCATTGTTTACATCAGCGTTTCCCAAACTGGTCTATCTCAAGGTGAACTTTATGTTAATTGTTTCTATCCTCATTTGTTATCCGCCTACATAGTTTTTGCATTAAGACATCCTTTGATAATTCTTATTTCGTTAACCGAATACAGAAAAGAACAGTAATCTTTTCGTGTTCCTCGAATGAAGGAGGAGAGTTTGCATGCACGTTCCCATTTGTTTATCCGGCGGTCATCCATAGCACGCATGATGAATCAAATTTATCACACTTTCTTATCGAGCAAGCGATTTAACTTCTCTATTCAGATCAACACTTTCAATGCAGACCACAACTTAATCGTTTTTTTTTCTTCCGACTCGTCGCTCAATATTCATCTTTTTTTTTTTTGTATCGCGGATTCCGGAGACATCGATGCGAACGCAAAGTCCAAGGAATTCGACGAAACTCCGCATTTTATCATCGACGACCCAGACATTCCAATGCAGACATGTTGACCAATTGATGTTAAACTACGCATCAATAAAACCCCCCCATCAAAAAACAAATAAATAAATAAAAAGCAGACACTTGCATTCTCGCAATCTCGCAACCGATTACGACGGAAAGACACAATGCTTTTAGTGGTGTTTTTTTTTCTTCTTTTTTTTTTAATCGATCAACGTATAAATAGACTTTAATGACCGAAATAGTCGCGCTCCAAAGTCCACATTCGCTTAGCACTTTTAATACGAAAACGCATTTCGAAAATTGTTCAACTTCGATTCGAATTGTGCTATTTCTATATTTTTGCTCAATTCAAATTTTGCTTTTCAATATTGAATCCGCACTGTTCGAAGGCGCACTATGCGAGGCACCTTAATCGTCGCTTTTCGTTGCTTCTCTGCATGCAATCAAATACGAATATAAAAGATGTGATCATAAAAAATATTTATGTTCAATTAAAAATAACATTGAAACGTAGCCACGAGTTTTGCAATATTTCGATTGATTTCCTAAAGGATTATTTATTATTCTGATCGTATTGAATTTTCCGTGTAGTGCGGATAAAAAGTCTTCTTTTGTTTTGTTCCATTAAAAAAAAACAACAAAAGAAATTGATTGTAAACAATGTTGTGCAATTGTTTTTGCAACAAGCAATCTTGATTAGAATGATTATTAGTAATTGGCAAGGTTCTATGATTGTAATGCATTAAACTTTGAAAGCATTTTTAATTGATTAAACATTGAAATGCTGCGAATAATTAACAGAGTTTACATAATTTGCCAATTAGAATAATGATATATTTGATTTATTTTTCTTACAATCTTGTTTTCAGTGCGCATACAATATTGCGGACTGTTTGAAACCGGACTAATCGGGGACTTTAAAACTGTATTAACGTAAATTTTCCAAACCGTGCTGCAGTGAATGCGGACTGATCGAAGCCGCGCTATGCGAGGTATTTTCAATGAATTATTGAACTTTGTCTATTGTGCAAAATCTAATTCACCGATAATCGTTTTATTGTATAACGACTTAAAATTGATTCCCTAAAGAGAAATATTTAGATCGTATTGTGCGTTTCGTTTCCGTTTTGTGCGGATTAAAAGTCTTCGATTAGTCCGGTTTGAAATATTGACGGATTTCTGACGTGTGAGATTTCAAGATTTTGTTTTGAATGTTTGCTTTTGTTTTCTTTTGTTCCATTAAAAAAACAAAGAAATTGATTGTAAACAATGTTGTGCAATTGTTTTTGCAACAAGCAATCTTGATTAGAATGATTATTAGTAATTGGCAAGGTTCTACGATTGTAATCCATTAAACTTTGAAAGCATTTTTTTCTTTTTTGCTAATCTTGTTTTCAGTACGCATACAATATTGCGGACTGTTTGAAACCGCTTCTAAATTCTTAACTAGAACACAATTTTTGCAAGCAATTTGCATACTGTTTGAAACCGGACTAATCGGGGACTTTAAAACGGTATTAACGTAAATTTTCCAAACCGTACTGGAGTGAATGCGGACTGATCGAAGCCGCACTATGCGAGGCGTTGCTGCATTCGCAATGAATTATTGAACTTCGCCTATTGTGCAAAATCTAATTCAACGATTGTATAACGTCTTAAAATAGCGTGCAAATAAATATTATGACTATTACTGTTTGTTACTATTTCTAATCTAGTTATAGAGGAGATTTATCGCGCACAGACAGACGAATATGATTGATTGGCGGAATCGGAGATGAACTCAATCGAAATCTAGACCTATTATTTTTTTTATTGATTTGTGTGCTCTTTTCTTGCATCTAACAAGTTTACGTTCAATCGCGATGATGTTATAGAGTTAATTAGTTTAATTGATCTAATAATTTCTAATAATTAAATTGATCGATTCATTAAATTTAACAAAGAAATCTTTAATTGAGCGATTGAATTAGCTTGTTTTTCTCGCATTTGCAATAAGCAGAGTGTTTTCTAAAAACAAGAATTGATTCTTTAACATAACGTCTTGTTTATCTGCACGTATTTTGAAGAGATTATGCAATCAATGAGTTAATTAAATTTGAGTGAAATTTTACATAGAAATCGTCGCTTTAATTATCGTTAATTAAATGATTGAATTAATCTATAATTACTTATTATTAATAATAACAATAATAGATTACTTGAGAGGTGGAAATTAATTAGAAATTGGTTTTAGTCAAAATTTTAACGGTATTAGGATAACTAAATATCAAAGTTTGGACTTACTCGACGCATACGGTGGTGGGTTTCAACGGTGGAAGAGGGCTGTTCTTGTTGTTGTGTTGTTGTTGGTGATTGAGATGCACACCTGAAGAAGGTCTTGGGCGATCTGATGGAGCGTTCTGGTCTCGGTTGTTGGGTAACGGTAGAAGCAGAAACCTCCACCACCCCCGGCGGCGGATTGGGGATGCAGAAGGAAGAGGAAGGAACGTAGAGGGCGGTGCGCGAACCCGCGACATTCCACATTCCATCGCTCGCCGTTACCATAGAGAACATCCCCCAAATAGAGAAACTAGTGACCAATGAAAAGACGAATCCAAACAGGTTGTCGCGTCTCCACCCACATCTTCTTCAGATGTTTAATAACAACAACAATAACAACAGTAACAACAACGCATCTCTTTTTTTTTGTTGTTGTTGTTCGTTTGACCAAACCTCGCGAAATTCCGAAGCACACTGAACTGAATTTTCACACCCAATTTTCTGCCCGTCGCATCGACTCGAATCAATCAATCAAACCTATTGTACCTTTCAAACGTTCCAATCAATCGATTCAAGAACCTTCCGATTCTTCTTTTTTTTTAGCACGAAATCCGTACAATGCGAAACAGATCGTCTTTTCTTTTTCGTTCGAGATGACCCCGCTTATCCGCGCTGTGCTTCAACTTCGACCCGAAAAAACCGGCATTAAAACAACATCCAATTAATTAATAATACACGAAACGTGCACTCGGAAAACTCAATATGAAAAAAACATCCACGCGATAAACAGTTTTTTTTTT
>NW_017095537.1:94351-94714 GCF_001412225.1 Nicrophorus vespilloides
ACATCCAGCAACATCAATCTAAACAATTGATGATAGCATAATCAATTGTTTATTATACGGACTACACGTAATAACTGACTTTTTTTTTGTTTTATCTATACTCTGTTGTTATGCCACTGAACGAAGAACACTTGATCGTAATTTGCTTCTCTCTATCTCAATTTTCGTTTGCGATCTAGCAACATCATACTAAACAATTGACGATAGTCAGTAATCAATTGTATATTGTGTGAAGACACTGCCTTTTTCTAGCCTTAATTCAGTGGTTTCCAAACTTGATGTTACGAGCATTTTTAAACTTTGAACACGAATTACAGCCAAACGGATATAAGCACAGTAATATATCGATACTTGCTAGATTCC
>NW_017095538.1:0-84873 GCF_001412225.1 Nicrophorus vespilloides
AATCCAAAAGATGCATATGAAATTTGGGGAATCCAGCAAATGTAGATACATTCCTGTGCTCTTTTCCATATTGCTGTTATGCGCGTTCCTTTTTTGAAAGGGGAGGCGCCAAATGATTACATACTTTTGAGGGAGGCGTTATAACTTCATGTTTGGAAACCACTGCCTTAAGATAATTACATCATCGACCACTCGTATGAAAGCTTAATGTCTCACCTTTCCATTGAGCCTATTAACATCTTTGTGTTTTTATCAAGTCGCCTGCTATAAGCTTTAGAAATTGTAAATTTCTCGACAACCCTTCCAACGAAATTATTTACATCTTCGTGTTGGCGTCGAGTCGCCTGCTACGAGCTGTAGAATTTGGAAGAAGTGAATAGCATTTTCTTAAAAATCGCTGTTTCGTTGTGATCCGACGAGTTTTCACGCTTTTTCTTAATTACACGAAAATTACGTATTTTTTGTTGAATTTCAGGATTGCTTAAGATAGGCGCCATTCTTACGCACCTTTTTATGAATCAAAAGTTGCGAAATGTTCGTCACGTGTGTTTATTTGGTTGTCTATAGTTGAACAATTTTTAAAACAAAAAAAGTCTAAATAATTCAGTAAATTCTCGAAATATCTATGCCAGAATTCGAAAGGTGGATGTCTCCAGTTTAGAATTCTTGTTGAATTATGTAAATATTTTGCTGGGTTATCCTAAAAGAAAATAAAACGTGAAGCGGTTACATTTCCAGCAATGAGACTTTTGATACACTTTATAAAGGGAAGACATTCAACTTAAATATGAGTACAACCTTTAGCGGTTGTCCAGTAATTCATGAAATGTTGGAAAAATCGAAAATCGTCGTTTCTGGGTTACAGAATAAA
Source organism: Nicrophorus vespilloides (assembly GCF_001412225.1). NCBI lineage: Eukaryota > Metazoa > Arthropoda > Insecta > Coleoptera > Silphidae > Nicrophorus > Nicrophorus vespilloides. Next base: position 872 of record NW_017095538.1, read on the forward strand.
CATAATATTAAAGACATAAATAAATTGTAATAGCGAAACTCTGATGAGAATGCTTTTTCAAGGAATAGGTAAATGTATAAAAATAAAGTAAAAGAGGATTTTAATTTTAGAAAAACATAATTTTAATGGACAAACATGCGCTAAAATGTCAGACATAATTTTTTCTTCTTATATATACGTTAAATATAGTAAGATAAATCCTTAAAATACATGACTTGACAATTTATTGATGATTGGAAATGCGGCGTTATTACAATACTCTACTATTTGGCCAATATAAACACAAACAGAAGTTACTTTCACAAATTCTTTTGGTAAATATATTATAAGAATGACAGAAATAGTTTGAGGGATGATAATAGATAGATGGGAGACGATGCGTTTAAATCAGTAATAGGAAGGTATTAATTATTATGTTTACAAAAATAAAACAAAAAATTAATATAAAATAATAATAATAAATCACAAAGTTTGGAGGAAGAGCTGTTTCAAAGCGGAGAAACAAAAAAAAAAAGAATAAAAATAATAACAAAAAAAAAACTAAGAATTCAAAAATATAATTTGAAACGAAATGAGGATTTCGTTTCACTTTTAAATAAATAAATAAATATACATGGATTATGCATAGTTTTTCTTTCTTTCTTCTTTTTCATTTGGGAATTGGAGTCTAGAATAGTCGTCAAAATATGAGAGAGAAGTCAGCTCCTACATGAAAATAGGAATCACTTGTGCGAACCCGGTACATAGAAAATACGTTCAAAAATAATAATATTCGTAATAATACTATGCATTTCTTTTTTCTCAAAGTGTTTGCTGCTTCAAAATCTCCAGTTTAGCTTTAACGTCCTGGAATTTCGGACGCTTTTCCGGATTCAAATCCCAAGCCTGTAGAACAAAAGGAATAATAATTATCAGTGCTACGATGCAATTAAAGCTGAGATTTTATTACCAGCCGCATAATTTCATAAACCTCAGGTGGACATCCTTCCGGAGCTTCCATTTTATAACCTTTCTCGACGTGCTTCACCACATCAGCTAATGGCTAAAAAACAACCACCTCAATTAAATTTAATTACACGCTTTACTGATGTTATACATACAATACGCGGATAGGGAACTCGTCCAAATGAATAAATTTCCCAAAGTAAAATCCCGAAGCTCCACATATCGGACTTGTTGGAGAATTTCTAAAAAAGAAAAACATTTTGTAAAAAAAATTAAGCTTTGAATATTTAATATTATTTAACTTACATTTTGTTTGAGAGCTTCGGGTGCAGTCCATTTAATGGGTAACTTGGCGGACTCTAAAGCAGTATTCTTTTCATTTCTGGCTAAGCCGAAATCAGAGACTTTGGCGACACCATTTTCCGAAATGAGAACGTTCCGCGCTGCTAAATCCCTATGTACAACGTGCATTCGTTCCAGGTATTCCATGCCTGCGCTGGTGTCGAAGGCGAAGTTAATCTGATCTCTCTTAGTAACATGAAGCCTGCCACGTGACCGCAAATAGTCTACTAAACTTCCTTTACTCATGTATTCGGTGACTAAGTAAATCTGGTCCTTTTTGCGAACCACGCCCAACAAATTAACTAGATTTTCATGATGTAAAGATCTGCAAACAAATACCATTGTTAAGATAAATTGTGCGTCTTATTTAGCAAAAGATACTTACTTCATCAAGATGGCTTCAGCTTCACTAGAATCTTTTAGTACTTTAACTGCGACCTTTTGCTTTTTCCATTCGCCCAGAAGGACTTCGCCGAACTCGCCTTTACCAATTTTCTCCAATGTCTGAAATGATTAGAAGTTGTTAAAGCGTATTCAACGATTTGAGAAATTGCTATTTACCTCCAGCTCCTGCTCAGCGATTATAAACAGATCATCGATGTGAGGAGAATTTTGAATCTGCAAAGGTTCCTTCTTCGGAATTTCTTTAGGTAGACAGTGGATAAGCTGCGTACATAACCCGTCCGCATCGTTCTTGTAATGCTCAATCAGCTTCTCGAGATTCTCAAAAAACTCTTCATCGTCTATAGTCAAATTTCTCTCATGGTACTTAACACGGTAATGTTCCACCTTATTTTGAAAGCATACACAGAGCGTGTAATCGCCTGGAAAATTCGTGGACTCCCTAACTAAAAACAGGCCATCGACGCGAGGTTGAAGTAGTAATTCGGCTTGATCACGCGATATTTTTCCATGAAACCATCTAAAACAATAAGATTGCGTTCACTGAGTTCGCACCGCAATTTTTCTTAATTACATCTAAATAGAAATTACTCCATGAAGATCATTATCAGTAATCGAAAATAATAATACCAGCAAACTAATAACAAGCGTGATGGAATATCTAAACTACTAATCAACCTAAAAGAAAAACTAAACTCTAACAATTTCTATCTAAAATAAGTGCAAGCAATTTCCTTCATTTCCTTGTCATTAATCTAATCGGATTCCTAATCTTATCTGCTTGAGAAAATTATTGGCTTTAAATGCTAAATTTNNNAAAAAACACAACACTGACTACTTTATTTGAAAATAATGAATTGTATAATAAAGAAAACATATATTAGTGCAGGTTATGGTTTGGTTAATTTCAGAAACATTTAGTTTACTAGAAAGAATGTGTTAAAACTAAAAATAAAACAATAATAAATAAAATACGTACGGCATAGAATTAAATTTAACATCAGTTCTAATAGGGCTTTGGACTCGGTTAACATTTACATCATGTCCATTGTTACCAAAATTTTTTAGGTTGCAATCGATGTTCATATTGTTTTGAGGTGCTAGTAAAAGATTGCAGTCATGCATGAGGTTTGTTGCATCTGGATTATGCTCTTGTGACTGAAAAAGGTTGTAACAAACATTGAAAGCTTCGCGTATACACAACATAGTCCAATTAACAAAAAGGGACTTAATCATCAGGCCTTATCAGAATAATAAATAAAATGGTGGAACACATTTAATCTAATATTGCAGAGATATGCTCAAGGTTGAAATGTATTGTAGTTAATTATTGTTTGTTTCAATTGCACTCAAGCACAAAATTGGTGAACACTGCTTCTTGCCAATTTTCTGTGTGCATATGGGGAACAGTGTAATCTGTATCAAATTGAATTCAATATCTTATCTAGGTGGGGGATAATCAGTTTTTGATATAATGGATAATGAAGATTACTCACCCAAGGCTCAGATGCTATGTGAGAAGTTGTGTCATGTGTTCGAATGCATTCACTGGGGTTGTTCCTCTTTATTCCTCTGGCAGGTACAATTGGAGGTACTGGTGAGGGAGCATTGCTTGTCGTCCACTGGCTCTCGACTTCCTGGAATGGAGAGACAATAGCTAGTGGTTGATACCTCTAAAATGAAATAGTAATATGAACAAAAGAGTGGCAGTGGCTAGCATTACTCAATTTTACCTGGCTGAGGGAGTTATGCAGATTCTGGCTGGTCATTCCGGAATGATTTACTTTCTGCTCAATTGCACATAATCTGGAAAGGTACAAATGGTGAGAACACACATTAGGGGTGGGCTTGGTAAGATTGTCAGTTTATGTCCTGGATGGTGTAGAAAGTGTAAAGAGTTTCAACTGCCAATTTGCGATGACAGTGGCGATATGTAAATAAGTATTTCGAAAATCGTCACAAATCGAGTGAGAATTTCTCCTGGCCTGACCCAATAAATATTCTATATATACATTGCACATACATAATATTTCGTCTTGTTTTCTGTTCTCACTCTCTCTCTCTCTCTCTCTCATACTTACTTCCTTGCACGCTTTTCTTTCTTCTTCTTTTTTTCTCTCGGTTCTTCGTTCTTTCGGGCACTTTTCTTGGTTATCAGTCGGTGGCTAAATCTAGTACACTTTTTAGCTTTCAACTAACCTTCGTTTGCTGGATACTAGACTGAGGACACCTGAGACCAGAACAACAACAATCACGACCCGAAACCGCCTAAATTTCGCACAAAAAAAACATTGACCCAAACGTCAGTGATGTTTAACCATCCACCATTTTCTTTTGATGGGCCCCAGAAGTTTTGATACAAATATATGTTGGCAACAACTGTATTCCCGCCCGTTTTGAAACTCTCACTCCCACCGTTATACAATCGTCCGGTTGTGTCATAAGATTGTTCTTTTATTTATGCTATTTCGGCTACTGTATGCACTGGATGTGGATTTACATCGAACTGCGTTTGACGAAATAACAATAAGAATCGTCGCATTACATAAACAACCGCACATGAATCATTTTCACATACACATCACCTTATGCATATTCAATACGCAATAGCGCATAAACAGATCCGGACTAACAACTTATCTTTTTTTTCAGAAACATCAATCGACAATCAACTTTTTCTTCTCAAATTATAACGAAACTTTCAAATAATCCGTCTTTCTTCCTTGAACGCAAATATATTATATTTATGAAATTTCCCCAAAAAAAATCATCATACAGGAAACTTTGTTTTGATTAATATAATCTTATTTAATTCACATTCATGATAAAACAAATAGTGAGGATTAATCTAAACCTGATATGTTTATAAATAACATTATATAATGTATTTTTAAAAACATTCAAAATCTAATCATTATTAAAGGTTTTTAAATTTCTAAAGTAATATAATTTATTAATCGGAATTATATATTAATTTTTGTTTATTTTATCTTTTATGTGACTATTGCAATAAACCTTATTATTATAATAAATAATGAATATACAATAAAAATATAGTATTTCACAAAATGAAAAAATCAATGAATCCGTCTCTGTGTAGAGCAAAATACGAAATATATTCATTAACAAACAAACATAATTGCTATGTAATCATATATAAACAGAATAATAATGCTAGGATGTCGTTATATCGTCATTTGCAAATTGAACGTTAGCATTTGTAATTATACGCCCTTCTGCATAATGAGATCAAAGTATTTCCCGAGTTAGGAAACAGCAGTTTCTTTTTTTTTCACGCAATATTCGTAATTCAAAACGAAGCTCTGGTTTCTATTACACGTGTTTTGTTATTTACTTGCTCACAATATGATCTCTCGCAGTAGAATATACGTAATCATATGCCTATCGATAACAACATATTCGTCTATCGTTTCCACGTTTCTAAACTATGAGAATACACAAAATAAGCAAATTAGTTTTGCTAATTATGCAAACAGATACGAGATTTCCATGCGTTGAAAAGAGAAAGTCTCGACAGTTTCTAAACATGTTTGTTTTGCTAATATCAACGACGTGATTCACTTTAATAAATTAGATATTCTTATACGAAAGAAATATTTCTTCAATTTTTGAAAAAATTTCAAATACAAGTTTTACATACTTTTATTTTATAAGTACTAAAGAAATTTTATAATACATTTGTAATATGTATAAATCTAGAGATTAGACAGTTTTAATCATTATTTATTAAATATAAACTTTGATTTTTACCTGCAACAATAAGTATTTTGTTTAAAAGTGGACTCTTTCCTCTTATGTGATTTGTGTAAACAAATCCGATACATCATATAAATAGACATAATGGAAAACATGTAGATTTTCTCTATGGTATTCATGTTTTATATAATTGCACCGAACAATTCTACACTGGTTACAATTAGGTACTGAAGGTGTGAATACTAAGTTAATAACTAAATTGTAATCCACATTTTTTCTTTTCAAGTGATTAATGAACAATGAATTTATCAAAAATCATGTCTTTTGCAAATATCGTTTTGACTCACCTCATAATAATGACTGTATGTAGTCCAGTATCAGCAGTTTCGTGAGTGCATATTATTTTAATTAAACGCGAAATATTTTAGCGACAGTTGTAGTTTCACTGCTAATTCGTTTTTAACTGATACCAGCTTAGACATTCAATACTTATAGAATAACGCTGACTAATCAACGTGTTTTAATCTACTTCCGACTACATTCATGAAAACCACAACTTGTTTCATTTGTACAAAATTTTCAGTAATTGCATTTCTGCGGAACATTTGACGCATACTTTCTCAATTTCTGCATCAAACCTTTCAAGGGTTAATGAATTGACAAATATTTATCATGAAAACTAATAACAATTATTACGTAAGTATAATTATTAGTAAATCCTACTATATTTTGTCGTATCTATTGTATAACTAATATTTATATTTGTTAGGGCCATGACTTTCCTCTTAATTATTACAAATCATATTTAACGTATCCATCAAATATACAAACGGATACATGTACTTGATTATTTAGAATAACTTGTGGAATATTCCCAACAACGGTTACACATTAAATTGTATAGTTGCGTCTATTTGTATCACCACTTAACAGCCTTCTGCAGCCCCTAAATATTTGGGCAGGATCATAAAACTTAGATAAAGAAACGGTTGTATTTTCCAAAAGGTCAAACCCTTACCTCCCACGCAGCCCCTTTTTGAAATGAACACATTTTTGTATTATATAATTTAGCCTTAGCTAAGGGTCGAACCGAGGAAGTCTTAGCTAAGGGGTCGAACTGAGAAGTTGGTCTTATTTGGGAGAGTCCAAGGAAGAGCACTTACTTCATAAACACTAACTTAAGAGGAGAATGTAACTCTTAGTAATAATCCATGAGATCATCTATTATATAGTTGACTTCTCAATAAAACTCCGATGTTTACAATAAAGTTAATTAAGAATATAGCATTTAATATTCATAAACCCTTCTAAGACTCCGCAACGACATAACTACGAGATAATCCACGGTGTCCAAGGATTTCTTAATCCCGGGACACAATTTGTATTTCATCTTAAGTTATAGAATGACCTTGTAAATTTTACCACGTCGACAATATTGAATCAACCTTGAAAATATTTACCTCTTAGCATCTTGAAATATGCAGATTTATAAAATTGTTGATTTCAGTTTTTCAATTTTGTAAATCTGTTATAGAACAATTGGTTATATTAAAAAACAAAATAAGTCATATTTAAAAAAAAACATATATATTTATTTATTATCTTTGTAAAGAAAAGTTGGTATATTTTTTTCTGAAGTAACTGAAAGATGGAAAATATTAATATAATACTCACCTGAACAAGAATAAAACTATTCTTTATCTGATTATGTGCACAGCATCTGGAAAAGAAGCAATTTAGAAAAATTGTTATATACGGTACTTTTAAGTAATGAAACTATGTTTTCAGTTCAGTTTTCAATTGAAAAATTAAATAAATAATATAATCAAAAATAAAACTCACCACAAAAAACATTAAAATGCGCACTGGATTTAAAATCTGTAAGCAAAGAAACAATAATAATTTAATATTGTATAAATACTTAAGCAAATGAATTGATTAAAGAATGAAACAATTTATCAGATTATTTATTGTCGCTCATGTACGATCAGACGGGAAAAGAAGACAAAATTTAAATAAAGAAATCATCATTCAATTGTCAGTTATATGAATAAAAATAAAAATAAACAAAATAAAACTCACCGGTTACAATATTAAAAGAAAGCAAAGTGGTCACAGGAAATAAACAATCTGCAAATAATAAAAGAAAAATGTTAATTATCTTGTTTAAGAAAAATATATATAAAATAAATTGTGAAACAAAAATATCAGATCATTAATTATCACTCATGTTTTTTCTCAGACGGGAAAAGAAGACAATGTTTAATGTGTGTTCATCAAATAAAACTATTTTCTATGAAACTTTGTATTAATTTAACTAGTTTTGTTAAAATTCAATTTGAATATATATTTGCATTATTTATGAAAGCTGATTAAATAATATAAATTATAACATACCAGACTATTGAATAATGGCATTTCATAATCATTTCCAACAGTTGGAATCTGTAAAGAAATAAACTAATTAAAACATTTCATTTAAAGAAAAGCAATAAGTTATCATTCTTAAGTATAAATCAGAGTTTAAATTATCAGTCATTATTTTCAGACGGGAAAAGAAGACAAAATTAAAATAAAAGTTCATCATAATAAATTAAGAGAGGAAAATTAATTAATTAACACAAGATAAAATACTCACATAAAACAAAAACGGAATTACTGAAATGAAACAATGTTTGGGCAACATTTTCGAGCTAGACTTTTTGGGTTAATCTGCTAGAAAATGTATGACCATGTTAATATTGCAAGGTTTCTACACAAATTCGATTAAGAGGTACACCGAATCTGTTCTAGTTACTTGCGGAGGTTTGGGTTTGCATAGATTACAGATGAGAAGGAATGAAACAAGTTAGTAGAGCAATGACATTTATTTTAAAAGTATAAAACCTGAGTGGTCCGGAATTATATCGATTACTCTAGGGTTTGCTTTTTTTAAATAATAAATTTATTTTTGTGCACTATGGGTGCTGGACTTGCTGTCGCGCATGCTGGCGGAACGACGCCTCTTAAGCTCCTCTTGTCTCTTCACTTTGTATTCCTTCTTGCGTTGGGCCAACAACTTAGCGTAGTTATCAGCTTCCTCCTTAGCCTTGACGACGCGCTTCTTCTTCAAGGAAATACGATGACGTTTGCGCTAAAAACAATAAGGGATGATTAGAATGTGGATCGATTTTATAATTATTTAGTTATTGACTTACTTGGAGAACTTGGGGAGTTACCAAACGCTGGATCTTGGGAGACTTGAAGCGCAGCTTCTTGCCTTCCTTAACTGGCAATGGACGCTTGACAACGTATTGACGTACATCGTCCTCTTTGCTCAAGTTGAACAGCTTACGGATTTTGGTTGCCCTCTTTGGACCCAACCTACGTGGAATAGTGGTGTCAGTCAAACCAGCAATGTCCTAAAAAAAATAATGTCTCATTTAGAAAAGCTTATGATCACATAGTTTGTAAAATTTAAGATATGATTAATTGATATGTTGGGACAATCATTCCACACTGTCCATATGTAAACAGTGTGTGGTAAGATGACACAATTACTATAACAGCATTTTTCTATCAAGATGCATAAAACAACAAACTGACGTGCAAAATGCTGTAGCTACTATCACATTGACAACAATTGAGTATTGAAGAATATTTTTACACATATTCTAATTTTTTTTGTATAATTACCTTCTCTCCTTTGCGAACAATCACTAAAGCAAGAACACTGAGATTTCCGTCAACAATGCATCCGCGGACTGACTTCCTTTTACGTTCACCAGTACGACGTGGTCTGTAGCAAGAGTGTCCCTTGGAAAGCAACAATCTAACACGACCGTTGGTGAGGACACCTTGCTTCATAGGGAAACCCTGTTTGTCATTGCCTCCAGCAATACGGAAGACATAACCTTTCCATTCGTCACCTAATGCATCGGCATCAACTTCTGTGCCCATGCGTTTCTCATAGAACATACGAATTTTATGTTCATCGACAATTTCGAAGAGTTTTTGGCATCCCGTGGCCGGGTACGAAATGTTCAGCTATAACAAAAACATAATTCATGATATACATTGTATATATAAACAACAAACAGTTATGGTATAAACAGTGCAGCTAAAGTTTGGCCCAAACACGTTTTAATCCACACTTTAGCTCATATTTTAACATGGACATTTAGACGATCTCGCGTTTCGATTTGTTTACGTGAACTCGTATTACGGACATGCAGGTTATGAAATTTCATCCGTGTTTATTTCGAACATCTCGCTGCACCAACACAATTTTTCACAAAAATTCCATTTCGCACGGTTCACATCATCGATAAACACGAATATTATCGAAAAATATCCATTAAATACACAAATATAACCAAATTTAATACATACCTTCATGATTATAACATGTATATCCCACTGAAAGCTAGCAGAAAAAGGAACGATGCCGGCAATGCAGATCGCTAAGCAACACAAATTTGTCTGGGGGTAGTGGTGGGGATATGCGTGATGGCGGCGCCGATCCGAAGAGCGGGAAATTTGAAACTTCTGGCAGTTATGTAAACTAAAGTAAACAGTAAACGATACCTGTAAAAAGTAAAGGTGGGGTGACCACTTCGCGATCGTCGGAAGCGCTATATCACGCTATATCATCAAACGGTATCATTCATTGTTGATGTGGAGTCAGCGTTGCATAACTGGTGAAAAGACTTTTCGAAATCGAAATCGAGACCGAGAGTATATGTAGGACTGGGTCGTACCATAAGGAGGATAGCATCCTCCAGTATAAAATTAAACTCCTTTCACCTCATCCCTGCTGGTACATTTGTCTGGTTATTTATTCATCAGCAGTTTCACCTATTAACCCAGACCAACCGTGGCCGCCTTCCCCGCAAAGCACGAAAATCCGCGCTTCTCATTTTCTGATTTCACTGTCACGCTGTGATCACGTTTAATTAGCTGCGACCTGCTAAACGCAACAATTCAATATCACGCCAACTTCTCTAATTGCATTTGACCATAACCAAAAACGAATATGAAATAAAAAACAACAACAATAAAAGAAAAGTGTAAGCGGAAGAAGAGAAATCGAAGAAGCACATTTATATTTTGAAATTCAATCTATGAAAATAACTTGACACAACTTCATTGTATCGATTTAATCACTTGATATATTACATATTATACTCCTTGTTTATGAAATATTTCTTGTAGATAACTCCAATATCAAAACAACTGATTGTATATTGATTAAAAAAAAAATAAATATTTATAGTAATAAAGACTTTTTGCAGCAAATCAATTTGGTTTTTATTTTCATATTGTGTTATTTTGTTGAGTTGTATTATGGTAATTTGTTGCATTTAAATGTTAATATTTTATTTAATTACTAATTTATATTGATAAAACCAAATTCTCACCTATTTATTATGTGCATTCTTCATAATACCAATGGTATATGGGTCTATCTCTTGCACGAATAGGCGACATCAATCTGAAAAAAAATGACTATTAAATTTTGAAAAACCGAACATATTAAAAATAGAGCGCATTCTTATTAACAAGTTTAATAATTGAAATATGAAAATTAAATGAACAATTTAATAATACTAGAAATAAAAACAATAACAATAAATATATATGCTCCTAAATAATTTAAAAATGTTATTGTAGCAATTTCCGATATAGTCGGGATTTTGTTACTTTTGGGATTTTGATATAGTCGGGATTTCGATAGACGGTATTTCGGTTGTCGATATAGACCCATGTTATCTTATACAAACGTCTAGTATGCAAGGTCATCGAGCAACGTTGTATACATATTTATTAATTGTAATATTTTGAATGGTAGTTAAGTATCATTGAACATTGCTTAGAATATTGCTACAGTGAAGGTCATCTCGACGTTATCATATTGAAAAATGTAATTGCAAAGTTTATAAAAATGATAACATTTTTTGATGTAAGTCTCGGATTACATGAGTGTATATGTATTTCAAATAAAAGAAAATATAATTTAATTTATTTTTTGTTTATTTTTAAAGTTGATACAGTTATATCTAGTAAAATGAATATGCGAATTCTACCTAATTTATATTGTTTTTAAAGCAATACTACAATTAGTATCCCGTTGTTATATGGAGGCATAATCAACAACAAAACCTACATATTTTTAAATTGCAAAAGCCGTTGAATACCGATGCAAGTCATTGGCAATCATCAGATATTTATTTTAAGAATATTATTTTCGAATTCGATTTGGAAAATTCAATTTATTTCTACAATTTTTATAAAAAAAAATCATTAAAACAAAAGGAGTTATAATGAATTTTATCTATGCAACGAGCGGTAAATGCAAGAGTTAGTAATTGTAATCAGCGCTTTGGTTTTGTTATCGGTATAAACTGTGAAAGAGTCGAAGAGTATTGTTCTGGTAATGGCATCCTAGATACGGTAAATCTAGGCTTGTTCCGCTTTGTAGGAGAGTAAATCACCCGTCAGTCTGTTGAGAAAGAACAGATTTAAAGAAAATAGCGTAAAGCACATCTAAAACACTGCGTCTCGTCCACTATTTAACGGTCAAAGAAATTTGAGTCCATTTGTGACATCATTTGTTTAATATTTTCAGTGCCATTTCGGTGTTCAAAAGATTAATGAAAATATCATGAATTTAGTACAACAAATGAATAATTATGATTTTTATATTGTTTATACAATTTCTAACTTTCAGATAGAGCGGATAAATCATTAAGGACATGTACATTAGCTGTTATTCGATTTCTTTCAGTATAATGAAATAATTTCTATTTTACTTGCACGTTGTTTTTTTTTTATTAAGATATTTAAATAACATAGAAAACCAAATTCATTTGTTGCAAAGGGTTACTGACAATATGTCTTTCTGCTCGGTATTTAAATAATTTCTATGAAGTTGTTCTTTAGTATGATATTTTATTGTATATGAAGTGTTTGTTATTTAATTTAAAGTAGAGGCTTGTTGTGATGACGTGTATAATTGAAAGATGGAAAGTAAGGAAAACAAGAGGAACGGACACGAAGATGATATTAATATAAAGTGATGGTCAATTGGTGTGTGAAAGTGGTACGACGAATCTGAAATGCTCCAGCGTGATTACAGACGCAGTGTAGAGGCAGCAGTTCGATTTTGAAGTGTAATAAAGAAAGTGTGTTTCTCACTTAGGTCTAAATATATATTAATAACCACCATAAACAATTCGCGTTGTTTGATAATTTTGTTAACGCAGCTTTCAATATTAGAAACTTATTATTCATAAAATTGAGCAACATAGGGGCTGGATGATAGAAAAGCGACGGTTTTCACTGCGGTTGCCACAGAGTCGTCGCGAAGTTCGCTTGAAAATATTCACATTGCAATAGAAGAATAAAAGCACGCGAAAAATTGGATAAATTCGATCGGTGCAGAGCCCGTTTTCTAAAATTGTATTGGTGTAGGAAGGAATTCGCCTCTTCCACCATAAAGTCCTATTGGAGATATAAAGATCATCCTACCGGTTCCGACCGTGACAGTATTTTCTAAACCGCCGACCCACTAAGTTACTGGCGTTGAAGACCATCCGCGGTCTATCATTATATTACAATTATGCGCTTCCCACAATCTTTGCTAGTGAGTATTAATTTAGTGCTGTGTTTTTACTGGATTATAACGACAGGAGTCTAAGTACTGTTTTATGTTATTTCTGTCCTTTTATTTTTAGTTGTTGTGCTGGCTTGTGGTCCTCGGTAAGTGCATTCCAGAGGAGGAGATCGTGTCTTCGTCAGAGGAGGACTTTGATTCGAGTATTACAAGGGCAAAAAGGGAACCTCCTATTATAATTTACCGAAGTCCTCCAAAATATTACTCTCCCCGAAGACGACCTAAACCTTACTACAGTGCTTCTAGACCGGTCTACGGGCCTCCTAAATCTAAGTACGGACCGCCGAAGTCAAAATATGGACCACCATCGTTTTCATTCTCCCCAAACTTTGTGTACAGTGCTCCGCCAACCAGTTACGGACCTCCACCCTCGTACTCGCCGCCGTCTAGTTATGGACCGCCTTCTATAAGTTTTGGTCCAACGAGTTTCGGACCTACTAGTTACGGACCGCCGTCGTCCAGCTATGGACCGCCGAGTTCGAATTATGGACCACCGAATTTAAATTACGGACCGCCAACTACAAGTTACGGACCGCCTACAGGCAGTTACGAGCCACCGTCTACCAGCTTTAGCCCTCCTTCTCATAGTTATGGTCCTCCGAGCACGAATTATGGACCACCAAATTCAAATTACGGACCGCCAAGTCCTAATATCGGACCACCAAATTCAAATTACGGACCGCCAAGTCCTAATATCGGACCACCAAATTCAAATTACGGACCACCGACTTCCAATTACGGTCCACCAACTTCCAGCTACGGTCCTCCTACTTCTAGTTATGGACCTCCTCCAAGCGGTTATGGACCACCAAGTTCTAACTACGGTCCTCCTACATCGAATTACGGACCGCCGTCGTCCACCTACGAACCTGCCCAAAACTATGGCCCTCCAACATCATCATATGGTCCACCATCTACCAATTATGGATCTCCGGTTATCGATAATAGTTATGACAGTCCTCCACCAAGTTTCGCAAAGCCATCGTCCGAATATGGAGGACCTGTGCCGAGCTTCGGTCCGCCCTCGACCTTCGATAATCCACCGTCGAAATTCCATACTTCTTACAATGCGCCATCGGCAAACTACGGGACACCTCAGGAAACCTACAGCCAACCATACCCTCCGCAATCGTACGAAATCCCACATATAGATAGCGTTGGACCTTACGATAACTCTCCTCCGTCGAGTTATGGAACTCCTGGAGCAGTAACATCATACGGCACTCCAGTGCAATCGAAACCACCTTCGAATGCCTACGTCACGCCGCACAAGCGTCAGGAATTCAGTGACTTTAGTGGAGAAAGCTTTGATTCACCACCAGACATATTTGGCTCATCGACTAACTTAAAGTTAACCACTCAGAACCGTGCAAATGAAACATCGACAGACAGATTTTCAAATCATAACTACGATGGTCCAGGGGTTTTGGAAGACACACCGATCGAAGTTTTCATAAATAACAAGAGGTATGGGAACAAGCTTCCATCCTCGAAATCCATTAAGAAACCTACTAATATAACGGACAATCCCAAGTTAACAACCGAAATTAGCGAGTTAACATCTAATGGTTTAAAATCAACCAATCAATAGTTCGCGTATTATCCAAACGTCAGACTTATTTATTATTATTATTTCTAGTATTTATATTTAAGTGGAACCAAAGATACAAGGAATATGTATATTTTTTTATGATTTGTTATATTAAATAAAGAAAGCACTTGTGTCCTTAATCTGTTTTATTACCATTTACCCAAAATAAATGAACCCCTTAAAGAGTACGATCAGCGTCTCTTGTTCTTCTTTTTCTGATTGTTTCCGCCCTTTTTCCAAAGTTTTTGCATTGGAGATGGTTCGGGAACCGAAGCTCCGTCATCTTCGGTAACATATTTTGTATAATCACTGAAAGTTTAAATAAGTAATGATTAAAGGTAAACGCATTCTTTAAAAAAACGTACAATTGGTCTGACTGTCCTGCAGCAGTTCCCTGGGAACCTTTGATAATTTCCTTGACCCTACGATCCTTCTTCTTGCGATAACCGGTTCTTTCATATTTGGGTAACCACCTTTCAGGGTCAGGCGTTGCGCTGGAATCGTAATTCTTAGGCAGTGGACCCTTGCGTTTCCTGTGCTTTTTCTTTTTAGGTGCATTATCCGATGAACTGAAAGGTTAGACAATAAAATATAAATGAAGCAATGTGATATTAAAGTAGTGAAAACAAACCCGGGAGATTCGGTTTTATTTGTAACCCCTGTCGCAGATTTCTTTGCGTTCAGCCAAATGTTACTTTCTAAAATTTTTACGTCAACGTCTTTCTCTAGGTCAGCGATGGAGCCCAACTTTGAACTGACCTCAATAGCTTTATTGTTGTCAAATTGAGAGCAAGCTATAACTAATTGGGCAGTAGTTTTCGAATCCTTGGCGTTGTTTATAAGTATCTGCTCGAAACTCTTGGCTGCCACTTGAGGCCTACCACTTCTGATATGGAAGTCACCAGCTTGTCTGAAGAACGAGGTCAGGTCTTTTCCGCTCTTCTGAAAGTATTAATACACGATAACAAAACCATCGATTACAGTTTCTTTTTAAATTACCTCGTTTGCTTTGTACCACTCGATTGCTTCCTCGTAAATCTTTAAAGCAACGTCTTCCTTACCCAAATGCATATAAATAGTCAGTAGCGCACCGATAATACCAGGTTTGAAGCGATTGTCTCCTAAAGTTTCCAAAATTGTACACGCATCCTCTTTCTTTCCCTGAGTGAGAAGCAAATGCACGGCGGTTAGCTTCAACACTAACTCGTCTTCAGGTGTATTTGCTGTAGCCGATTTCAGGCTTTGAACTGGATTCGCCTTCGAATCGATCTTAGTATCGTTAATAGCATTCAAAATTTTTAACTTAGTTTCTAAATCTGGCCATTCTTTAACCAGAGAATTGCACAGTTTATTGCTTTGTTCGTGCTGATTGCAATAATATTTAAAAATAGCATTGTTTACAGCAATAGTTTTCCTTTGGCTTGAAGGCAACTTGTGAATCAAGGCATCGTTTGTCGCCACTTTCATCTTCTTTTTAGAGTCGAAAACGTTCTGATCTTTATTAATTACAACTACGTTATTACTAGCTACAGCAGATAATGCTATATCGTCAAGCTTCAATTTAAGTACGCCCAAATACAACTGATGGGCTTCCTTAAGGCGTCCTTGTTTATGGCAGCAAAATGCTTGTAACACTCTGAAATAACAGCCATTGTTCTCATTGTTCAATTAATGCAAAATATGTATTTAATAACATTACCTAACATTGGCTAATTCTATATCAGTTTCTTCTTCAGTAGCACCATCTTCTTCAAATGCTTCTTTAAGCATAACCTCAGCAGTTTTCAATAGTTTCTCTGCTTTTACAAAATTTTCTTGTTTGACATACATCAATGCTTTGTTATAGCACATCTCATATGTTTCTTCTTGCAATTGAGAGGTAAATTTGTCCTAAAATGAGGTTTTAGAAAAAGTCTCACCATATCATTTCAATATTTACAGATTCTCTTTGATTTAGTGATGATACCACAGCTCCTAAATTAGTTTGCCTCTCTTCTTCATACTCATCATCAGGTGCATTGCGGAATATGTTTTGATACACATTGGCAGCTTCATCAAACTGTTCCAACCTGTATAGCACCTGAGCTTTCAGTTCTAAGATCCTGTGGTCAGGATTGGGAACATCATTCAGCATATTTAAGGCATCTTGTGGATTGTTTGTGCGGTAAAGGCAATAGGCTTTCTCAAAAGGCATGCAGCTGAAATGGATGGATTAGTTGTAGGACAAAACTGATATAGCTTGGAATGGAGCACTTACACCGCAATGGCAGATTGCTTTTTTAAAAATTGTAAGGCCTCATCAAATTTATTCAAGTAAATTAAACAGACTAGCTTACATTTTAAGGCAATTTTATCATCATTGGCCATCTGAATAACTATAAAAATAAATTTGGTTTGAGTTTTCTTTGAAAACCAATATAACATATGGGTTAGGTTAATGCATTACTCTTGTTGATTGGCTTTAAAGCACGATCATATTCCCCTTTCTGTTGGTGCTTATTGAATTCTGTGTAGAGAGCAGTTATAAGCTTCTCTCTGGAATTGTCCCCCATTTCGTCGATGAAAAAAGTAAACTTTTTAAGAATCACACGACACTGCAGTTGGATAATAAGATACACAACACGCAGCTCTGAACGAGCTCCGTTCTATTCTAATGGGAACAGAACAGAAATGGCCAGAGCGAGAGTGGAACGAAGACGGGAAGACAGAGAGCAATGGAAAGAAAGACGGAGAGAGATAGAGCAGCAATGGCAAATGAAGTAAACGCAAACGTGAAACGTGTAAGGGGTGATCGTGACTCAGTATTCCTCAGTTCGGTGTGTTGTCATAATTCGGGGGTACCAACATAAAAGGAGAAAGCATAGGATAGAATTTTAAAAAGCACCATGAATTTAGTTACGAGATTATGGTTGCGTTGTGTTGTGTAGTATGTTGTGGTTGTGACCCGAAAATGGCCGATTATTTTGTAAACTTAGTTTTTGTTTGTGTCTGGCACTAAAGTAGGGTTATATCATCAATATATATATAAAAAGAAGTTATGGTTTTTAAACGGATCCAAGATGATGGAAAGAAGAATAAAGCTAAGAACGCTAAATAATCATATAACATGCAAAATATGTAGAGGTTATTTAATTGATGCCACAACTGTTACTGAATGCCTTCATACTTGTGAGTCAAAACTTGCTAAAAATAAATGAAGCACCAACAACTAACTGCCCCTTTCCATTTCAGTTTGCAAAAGTTGTTTAGTTAAGCACCTAGAGGAAAACAACACCTGTCCAACATGCAATATAGTCATACATCAATCTCATCCTTTACAATACATTAGTTTTGATAGAACTATGCAAGATATAGTATATAAATTAGTGCCAGACCTACAAAAAAGTCTGTGATCAACCTAAAGCCAACCACAATTCCAACCTAGTGATTTGCATTTGTTTTGTTTTCTGTTTTGGAATTTTAGATGAGATAGCAAGGGAAAGGGACTTCTACAAGATCCGGGGTCTCACCTGTCCCAAAGACATACAGAACAACTCCAATGACTTCCATGATGAGAAATCTGTGGCAGATGTGCATGCAGAGTCAGATTATCACAGACAGGATGAACAAGTGAATGTGTGTCTGGAATGTGTTAGCAACAATTTGAAGTCACTGAAGAGGAGGTACATTAGGTGTTCAGCACAAGCAACAATACTGCATCTGAAGAAATTCGTCGCTAAGAAGGTCCTCAATGGGATGGAGAAATACCGAGATGTGAGTATATTTAACGAAAACAAGCATATACGAATTAACATATAAAGCCTTCCCACATGTTGCAGATTGATATATTGTGCAATGATGAATTGTTAGGTAAAGATCACACGTTGAAATTCGTCTATGTAACGCGGTGGAGATTTCAAAATCCCCCGTTGACACTGCAGTACCGTCCTCGGATAGACATCTAACATTTACTTAAACGCGCGAAAACAAACTCCATAACAAACAAACCATTTTACTGCTGCATACAAACATGTGATTTTTATACAAAAAGAAAGAGAAGAGATAATGGTCAAGTACTTTATATTTAATATTTCGCTTCGAATCACGGTACTTCCATGCAGCGGGATCACGCGAATCTATATTTTTATGTTCAGATAACGCCAAAATTTTGTAGTCTACTTATATGTATATATACATGTATATACGCGTATTTATTTATATATGTATATGTATATATTCGTACAAAGCTTACAAGTTCAAGCAAAGGTGATAACCTTGTATGGGAATAACGGTAGATGGTAGTAGACGAAATAGTAGTTGGGTGAATATCGGGTTCATTGTTAACACAACTTTTAACGACTTTTTCCATATATTCGTAATTTTTTTATGCGCTATACATCTAAAGTTGTAACCGGCCGAGGTTTTTGGACTATTTCTTTGAGCATACCGGTCTGTTATTGTCTTATGGAGGAGCCAACCATCTCACTTGAACGAAGTGCCTTTGATCTTGATGCAAAACGAAATGGAGCTCTCCTGAATATTCAAATTGTCCAACAAATAGCAAGAAAAACTTTGGTTTTTGTTGCATAACCGATGCTTACGAGAACTGTCCTTAAATCTCGGCGATCAAACACCACACGGGTACGATCTGCGTGCATACAAGGTGTCCTGTTTGTTAACATCAAGGACCCGCGCGTGGTCGCAGCTAAACAGAAATCTCAGGCTTTCGTGGCTTCCAAAAGAAAACTATACCTATATCAAATTCGTTTGGGCGTCTGTCTTTCTTCTAAATCGTTCCAAAAGCAAATCATTGTTGTTCATCTAGTTTTGGCCGATGTGGTAGAAAGTACCACTTGCCCGCGTATGTATATACACATTAACGTCTATAACGTGTATATATTTTTAGAAGCAATAATTCGGAAATCGATGCAACAGGTGCGGCCCAGCAGATATCACTGAATTGCCGGGTGTCCATTCGGAAAAGCAATAAGTATTTGTGATAAATGCTCAGTGGGTTTTAAAACACCCGAAAGTGTTTTGTCTGTAGATTTTAATATTTGTTGAATATTATCTACAAATCCGTTATAGTTCATTCTGTGCCTTAATATAATCGTAATTAATTAAATTATAAATAGTTAATGTGTGTAAATGATCCAGTTGAGTGAGATCGATGCTCGATGTAATGCAGGGTGCGATCTGTAGTCGCTCTCTGTTCCTTTAAACCAGTGTTTTTCAACCTAAACAATTTAAGACCCTCTCACGGTACACCAGTATACTGCGACACATCTGTTGAAAATCAATGCTTTAAACCATCGCTGTAACATCAATGGTACTATAGTACCATCATCGATCTCTGACGGTATCCGTAGTATGGATGGAGTGGCGCGCAGCCGAGGCCGCTCCACTAAATTGAAATTATTATGTTCATTCTGCAGGGAGACAATATCAATCGATAATAATTTCGCCTAAAAATTGCATTTATTGGATCGGCCTCCGCGCTTTAGAATTAATAAATGAATCGTTTGAAGCATGCTGATCATTTTATATATTTAACTCATTATACTACACAATCGCACTCGCTTTCAGTGATATTTCTTGCGCCAAACAGCCGTACTTAAGTATTTCAAATCCGTTCAAAACAAAGACGTACTTACACTTTTGGCGCTCCCATGCTAGTATACACAGTTTTAGCGCCAAAAATATCAAACAGTTACGGCCTGTTCTGCATCGATTTCACGGCGCGCTCTAAAGATGGATTGTGATAAATGCGTACATAATCATTGTTTTCATGTGTATGTTTATTTTTGAACCAAGTGCCCAGCCAAGTGCCAATTTTGGACGATTAGCATAAAGAATACGACCCCCCGACTGACAAACAAAGCAAAGTGATTAAAGTTAAAAGACAAAAAAAAAGTAAATAAAAATAGCAAAAGTAGAAATTTTATATCAAGATTACACATTAGGCGAATTGAAATTTTCAATTATAGTACATTTGTTTTTGGACCATCCAGGCATGTACTTTGCGTTCTCGCCTTAATTCGTTTGCATCGGAAAGCAAAGCGTAACGGTAAAGTTAGAGAAAAGAAGAGAGAAAAAAAAATGCTTGTCTTCCACTTAAACAATCAAAATGCAAGAAAGAGTGCATTGCTTTTTAAATACCATTTTCGAATTCATTCTAGAATTCTGCCTGTTCAAAATGTCAGTTTGTGATAACCAGAGTGTGAATGTGCGTGTAGGGGTTTTAAAAATCATTATTTTATGTATTTGATGTAATTGTTATTTCGAATACTGTCGCATTTAGCAGTAAATGGCTTTATTTTTAAATGTTTTCTTCTGTGTTCAAGTAGTTAATTTTATGTGGATCTTTTGTTCAACTATAGAAACGGGTCTTCCATGCAGTGAATCTTTTATACAAAATCAAATAAATTGAGAAAAACACACTCGGTAATTGGAAATGCATTTTCCTGTGTACTGCAGTACTTTAACAGTACCTTGATCAGAGTTTGTTCGTTTTGTTATATTATTTTCTTGTTTTTTTTTTTAATTCAAACATGTCTTGATGTAGGATTACTTTTTTTTTCTAGTCGTCACTTCTATTAACTTTCATTTCATCCCTGGTTTTATATATTGTTTTAATATTTGTTCTTCTGACTATTCATATACATAAGACTGCATTTTCTTAGGTTGTTATTAATGAAAAGATTCTCGGCGGCTCTCTTAAATAAGTAACTCGTGTACTGGAATTGAACTAGTTGTGATCTCAATCTATTCGTGAATAGAGTATGTAAGCCGTACGGGAATGGAGAGGTTTTATTATGTTTTGGCAATAGCTGCTTAACTCAAGATATTATTTTATCTATGTATGAGCTCATGTAACATATAATATATATATATATCCATATATATATATATTCTAAGTTTATTTAGACAATTCTTCGCGTTGATTATTTTATGAGGTAGAGTGCATGCGTTAAATGTGTATTAACAATGAAAATAGTGTTTTTTTTTGTATTGTATAAATCAAATTTGCAAATACTATATATAAATATTGTATAATTTTCAAGCGTAGAAGAATGATGAGTACAAATTTTTATATATATATATAAAGAAGATTGCAAGAGAACGGGGGAGGGGGGCTATAAGAAATGAAACAAAAATAATATTATATAATAAACAAAATGAATAAATTTAATACTTAAGATTTAGTGAGAGCAAAAGAGTGTAAAAAAAATGTGACGAGCTCCGGTTCGATTTGTTTATTTGTAAATATAGTCAAATATGTTTTCATTACGACACGTAACATGTTTTATTCAAGCACTATAATTGTAATAGGTAGATGATGGACGTGAACTCATAGGTGGCCGGCAATGTTTTAGTTCTATATATTATTTTTTATTTTTATTATTTCTGTTTTATATACATAAATATCAATATTACCTCGCGCAATAATAATCGTTAAGGTTAAGATAATATTTGTAATATTTATTTTCAATATTGGTTGATAATTATTAGAAGGTGCTGCCTGTATTCGATTATCTCATGTTAACTTGCGGCACGAATTGTTGATTGGTCTGTTGTCTTTCGCTTAGGAAGAAGACGACTTTGTTTATTTTTTAACTGTTGTGAAATTTCCATGAGGAAATCAAGATACGGAATAGGATTCCATCAAAATAGAAGAACATGGACACACCATACACCAAGAGGATTTACGAAGAGGAGATGAAGAACAACAAAAAAAAAAGCAGTTCATTCTTTTTTGTTTTCGAGTTGAGTTTGCTTTACCTTCAGTTATGATGTCCAGATGACTAGGAAATTAGCGAAATTTTCTTAAAAATAAAACTATTTTTTTACATTTGTCCATCACCATTTCATTTGCTTCGAGACCCATACTTTTTATTTCATTTTAGTTTTATTCTGTTATCGACTTGGAAACGTTAAATAAAGGCATTTTATTTTCAAAACTTATTTGATGTTCCTCCCCCCCATACTGTTTGCACCCTTCCCTCTGTCATTCCATACCATAATTCCACCTAGTAACACATAAGGGTTTCTGCAGATTAGTTAAACCATACGATTTTGGCTTCTAAAAGTCAATCGCTGCTGTTCGCGAACAACCAAGGATACATTGTGGACACGTCACTTTTTTGTATTATTATATTCTTTATAGGACTTCTATATGTTGTTTCAGGGAACAATTACTTTCTATAAACCATTCAGTTACATTTAGAATTTTCAGAGAATTTTATATTAATATTACAATCCTATATTCTCATATATTAAAAATTTGTAATATTGCAGATTTTACATCAGTTCATTGGATTCGAAATAAACTACAATCATCTGGATTATAAGGATAATATCAGATTTGACATCTACTAGCAAAAGTTTATTTTATCCAAAAAAAGGTATGATATTTGTAGATAGAATAAATTTAATTATTAAATTACATTTATCAAAATATAAATCGCTTAACAAGTATAATCCGTTCCAAAATTTCCGGATTTTTACTCGTATAGTGAAACATATTCAAAAATACACATAATATGTGGTTATAAGTTTTGAAAATGATGTAGCAAGAGCACAATTCGGGACTTATCTTCTCGTTATGCGAAACATCGCACGTTAAGAGAGTCATTTTTCTTACATCATTTTGTTCGTTAAGCGAGGTTCCACCGTATACTCAAAAAGACTGATGTTCTCATTTTACGAAATTCCGCATTATTTAAGAATTAGAATTTTTTGTAACAATAAATACTTTAAGCCGCTTTTATGTTGTTTTACAATAAATCTTTTTTTATTATTAAATACTTTAAATAAGTATTTCAGTAGATGTTTATTAATAAACACTAAGAATATACGTCTAGACAAATTATGAAGTCTTTTCGAGCGTTTATTAAAAATAGAGTGCGCGCATGCTGCATGTAAATGTTTGCAGGATTCACGTCGAAATGGAACAAGCGTACTTCTTGAGTGTATTTTTTCGCCAAAGTTCACATTCTTGGTGTAAAAATAAAATTAATTGAACATGTTTGAAACGCGCACACATGTGAGAAATCGGTGTATCGCACAGTACCATATGTTTACTCAAAACTGACCTTATCTAATATAACCAAAGTCAGCCTAAACAATCGTTTTATTGTTACACAGTATAAGTTATGTAAGTAATTTAAATAATATATTGTGTTAGTTTACATTAAATTTTCTTGAGTTATTTTTGTAATAATTGCGCGTGTCACAATTGTAGAAAATCAATAGTTGAAGCCGTCGTCGACGCAACAATAAAATTGATTAAGGTTTCATTTTTAAATAACAACCCAAGGTAAATTTAAGAAACATTTTCTGTTAACTTTATGACGATTCACTTCAAATAAATGTAGGTATGTTTGTACATTTTTTTTATTAGTATATTATTTACTGTTTTTACGATATTATTGCACAAATAATGCATACAAACTAATGTATGGCAGTAACAATAAAATACGCGCTTTACAGTTATAAATGGCTAAGTTACAGCTTAATTAGTGTGATAATTCGTTATATTATTATATTTGTTTCTTTATTTTATCGTGTAATCGTGTTTTAAGAGAAATCAATCAAATTACGAGTTAATGCGACCATTTTGTAATAAATGCATCCATATTTATTAAATGGCGGTAAATATGCGACGCTCATTTTAGGGAAATGCGATCATAACAATCATCAAAATCATTGAATTTAATGCATTAATTATATGCATTAACGTTAAACTGTAGGTTAATCATATATTTATCAAGGAATTTAGATGAGGTTTTATATAATCGAATCTGCATGTTTTTTGGATAAACATATGGAACTCTTCAGCTTAATCGTACATTATTATTTCTTGCTTAAATCGCGCGTAATAATTAACTGTTCATCTCAATGTATATGGGCAGTCGATAGTTTTTTTTTCTTTGTTTCTTTTACTATCGTTAATAAATTGAAATCGAAGTAATTTTAACTAAGAGACGACACAGATACACAAACATCAAGGGGTCGTTACAACTGAGCAGGCTATGAATGGGTTGCAATAGGGGATGTAAGACTAGTATTTGTACCTTGGAGGAACAACAGGTGAAGATGCAATCTGTTGCTTGTCTTGGGGGGTTTCAAAATCGGTCTGCGTTACGTCTCATCGGGTACTGTTGGGTCGGTGGTTAGGGGTGAATTATGTGACCCGGTGCAGGTGGCCAGGGCGCAAGTTTGGTGTGCGGGTGGCAGGGAGGTCACACCGCGCACGTAGGTAGGATGCCAGGGACATCATTCTGGGCTGGCTGCATCTGGAACCAGGAGCAACCCCTGCGTTCAGCACAGTCGAGCCCCGGATATTATCAACTATTGATCCGTGTACGCCGCCCGCTGCAGCAATTGTTTTGTTTTCTTTTTTGCTGTCGTCGTTGTCGCCGCCTGCAGTGAAAGATATCAACAATATTGTCGAAATTCACATAAAACCTTGACCATCATCTATCTCTTCGGCAAGTTGGCATGCAAAAATCTGGCAAGTCCACCAAAAACAAACAAGTAAATCAATGAGCCAAGGTTGTCGCTGGATCCAAACAAACGGAGCGTGGTATAAATATAATATCCCCAAATCTAAAAAAGAACAAGCAACAAGATTGTAGCATAGCCAGGATATAAATAAATTGTTCCTAGACATGCGCCTCCGATGGAGAATCTGACAAAATGGCGATGCTGTTTGCAAACGAAAACACGTTTAATTTTAATGAATTTTAGAACTAATTACAGCCAGATTACCCAATAAATGACGACAATTTCGATCGATATCAAACGAGACGTATCGAAAGGTTGACCGGATACATTTGCTGAGCGTGCGTTTCAAGGCGAAGAAACCGTTTTAAAGAAGGTGTAAGCAAGGTGAGGAATTTAACATTTAATTATCGACCAGGCCTATCTTATCTCTTTCACGCATGTAGAAGTACACAAACATTTAAATACATTTTTCCCTCCTTTTTCAGATATCGAAAAAACGCTATACTGCACGCATCCAATAGTAATGTAATAAGAAGCCACAAGGAAGGAATTATTACATATGCAGTATAAGAGAAAGTGTTTTGTGATTTCATAGTTATGTAAACCTCACAATTTTACTTTCATTTTGAAGCCATTTACTTTCAATGCTCTACAGTTACCTGCAGTATATCCAAAAACGCTCAAGCTATTCATAGCAGCAAAACCTATAGTAAGTTTAGTGATTCCATGTGCTATAGTTATTAAAATCCACAATTAATTTAAGACTCAAAATGGATGAGTCTAGTGTGAAACGAAGAACCCGACCAGCACAGAGGCTGTATGTGCCCCCAGCTCAACGCAATAAACAGTAAGTGTAATATTTTCTTATCGACAGGTTTTTATTCATTTATTTTTGTAATGTAGATCCCCCAATGTTAAACCCAGTGACATTCCAATGCAAACTCCGGAAACAGTAAGTCATCTCCCAATAAGACAAAGAATTTATAAATTACATTACAATATTTAAGGAAATACCAAAAAAGATTGAAGTTGCAAGTAATGAGCCTGTGGTGATTCTGGAAGAGGTTAAAAATTCAATGAAATACATGGAATTAGTAGATACTGATAAAAACACTGAACTAAGTACAAAGGAAAATAAGTTAGTAATAATGTTGAAAGAGCGGACAGGACCTGATATAAATGGAGACACTGTAAAAGTAAATAGGAAGTGTAGGCCAATTATTAAGCATGTACAAAATGATGTTTTGAACATTGATGTGAAAAAGCCCTCAAATAAATCTAATAAAAAGAGCCCAGTGAAACTTATGCAGGTCGCTAATTGGGAAGACTTATTCTTAGATGATGACCAGGAGGACAATTATGACGATCAAGTAAAACATACCCAAATTCCTCTATCCAAGAAATTGCAAAATAACATTTTTTTTTATAATTATTTATTATTCTATTCCAGATCAGTTTTACAAATAATGTTCATGATGATGGAGAGGATGATGATGTAATTATAAATCCAAAAATGCAGGAGTTGGAGCACGTAATAGAACTGTATGACTTCCCATCAACATTCCGGACACCAGATATCATGCAGATCTATAGTGATATTAACAAGGAATCTATGTTTATTAAGTGGTGTGATGAGACACATGCCCTATTGATACTGGGCTCATCAATACAAGGTATTTTGAAAGTTCTGTTTTTGTTATATTAAATATGTGCGCAATCTGTGACAGTCAAGTGCACGCGACAAGGTGAATGTATAGTGAAATTTGATGGCAAAAAATGAGTGGAAAGAATTTCAATGAAAGTTGATTTGCATTTTTTTTTTTCAAGCCCAACGAGCGTTGAATCTGCAACATGATATAATAAAATCTCGGCCAATGACAATGGCGGGCCAGAAGGCCTTGGAAGTAGCAGCAAAGAGTGACCTCAGACCAGCTATGAAGAGACCACAGACTAGTATGCATGCTGCGCGAAGAATGATCACAACTGCCCTGGGAGCTAGGAATACCATAAGTAGAGAGGAACAACAAAAAGAGAGAGAAGCTCTCAAAAGAGCAAAAGGTTAATTGATAATTGTGTTTGCTTAGAAGGACAATTTTAATTATTCATTTTTTGTTATACTCTTTTAGAATTGAAGAGAACCCAGCGGCAAAATGAAAGGGATGCGTGGGAAGGAAATCCTCGGCCATCGACAGCCTGACGAAGGAGATGCAACTGACACCATTTATGTTTTCCTGTTTTGTTCAATTCCTTTAACATATACATCTCAATGTTTTTATGTTGCTATACTAACTTAACAAATCACTATCGTGCCTAATTGTTAAATGTGATACCGTGAACTGGACGAATATTTAAAAAAAAAAATCAGAGATTTATATATTATAAATTATATATGTATATTCTATTAAGTTATGACAAGTTACAATTAAGAGACATATTAAGATACCTTATTTTACACTGTTCAATTGTATACGTATTAATTCTATGTAAATAATGAAGTAAATATAATATATTTCGATTAAGAATTCTGCGAGCTTCCGTTTTATTTCGTGTACAATACTATTACTTTTCCTTTCTATCAAATCTTTTACTTCTGGTACTTTCTAAAAAGGAACACACGTTACATGTTGGAAAGCGAGACAACCTCAAGACAAGAACAGCAATAAATTACAATTTGAATATTCAAATCAATATCAAGGATATACGGATGATAATAGTATGCAAATTTCGATGAAGGAATAATTGTGCTTGAGGCAATTAGTGAAGTGTTTATTATAATTGGTTAATTATCGAAAGTTCAGAGAAAAGAAATGACGAAAATTAGTCGCCTGGAACTAGAAACATTAAAATTTGAGGTCTTTGACTCCTTGTGGTAATTCCCTGTAATTTTAAAAATTTAACCAATAGAATCCTGGATCAATATGTCCGCAAGAGGGCGCAATTCAAATTGGATTTAATGATGATTGTTTTATTAATCTAGCAGCCGGTTTTGAAAATCCAATGCTAATGTAAACATTGACTAGTTAATTGCCTGATGAGGGAAACGTATTCAAGAACTGGTGTGGAAATTGGATTGGCTGTCGGCGTTGGAAAAAACGTCCGGGATCGGGCGATTGCGACGAAGGTCGTTAGAAAGCATCTGAGGTTGAGAAGTCGCAATAGTCAGCGAACCGTTGAAGCAGCAGCTACCAGTACAAGTTGTCTTCCAAATCAACAGTTAACATCAGACAAACTATGGCACAAGTATCCGGTCGCGTTGTTATTTACGGTGGACGAGGAGCACTTGGTTCCAAATGCGTGCAATACTTCAAAGCCCAGAATTTCGTGAGTATTCGCTGGACCAGTCTACAACCTTTGACCTATATAATGAAATCCCTTTATACAGTGGGTAGGTTCGATCGATATGCATGAGAACCAGGAGGCTGATGTCAACATCGTCGTGGACAAGGACAGCGAGTTCAGCAAACAGGTTAATTTACATATTAAGAATCCCAACCAGCATTAGCTAATGAAAAACTTTTAAAATCAGGAGTCCACCATCCTCAATAATGTCTCCAGTGCTCTGGCTGGATCTAAGCTTGATGCCATTATTTGTGTGGCTGGTGGATGGGCTGGTGGAAATGCCAGCAAGGATCTCATCAAGCACTCTGATTTGATGTGGAGACAGAGTGTTTGGAGCTCATTGATCTCAGCTTCAATTGCCAGCCAATACTTGAAAGATGGTGGTTTGCTCACTCTGACTGGAGCTAAAGCTGCCCTTGATCCCACCCCAGGTAACCTCACAAACTTGTCATCATTTCATAGACTAATTTGAATTATTTTTATTTAAACTAAATGTGAAGGTTAGTTGTCAGTCATATTTTGAAATTGATATTTGAATGCAGACTTTCAGTATATTTGTTGGAGGGGTAGTTCTGTATTAATCCCTATTGATTATAGCTTTATACCAGAGGGTTGTAATGCGTATTGGTAGGGGACATTTATGTGGAAACTAAGGTGATGAGATGTCCAGTTTTGAACGAGACTACCCCTCCTTAAATCCGGCTTCGTAATGGACAGACACATTTTCCTGCTGTCTGCTACATTTTATATTCTCAATTCATGCATTAAACATGACAAAATAATTAATTATATTAAAACGTTTTGAAATGCAAACGGTAAACGTATGTTAGATAATAAAAAAGGAAATTTTGTTACAACATGGGATTTCAATTTACGTGAATTATCCATCAGCAATGAAATGCGCGTGGCCTATACTATGCATTCTTGCACTAAAATTGTATTTTTGTAATCTTAGTGTTAAAGTTTAGATATTTATATTTCTCTTGGATAACTAGCATGCGCACTGTTTGAAAGTTCGGGGAAAAGTTTGAAAATACCAATTAAATTTAAATTTGGTATAACGGATAAATGGAATAGATCAACTATATCTGAGTAAACCGGTTTATGGTATTATCGCCGAAGTGTCCCTGAATATATAAAAATTCATTGATTTTACGTAATCGATCCGAGATCAGAGAAAACGGACTCTAATGACGCAACCGATGTTTTACGTTTGTTTTCACCGATTATTAAAGATATTTAACAAAATATTACTTTGAATTAATTATTTCACGTAATTAATTTAATATTTTAATAATATGAAGTTTTCATGCTAAATTGTTATTTCCAATTTTCAACTATAATTTCCATTATATTTTGTAAATATATGTATTTGAATTATTATATAATATGTATATAGCATATAAAGCGTATCGAGCAGCGTGTAATATACATTACAGAATGCAGAATTCGCTTGATGTAACTAATATTATGGTTGAAGGGATAATTGAGGAATCTGTTTTAGACAGATGTGTTCAATAGCTTTGTGAATATTAAGTCACGTGTAGTGGAGGTACTGTTGTTGAAAAGTGAGATGAGCGTGTATAATTGGAATTGTTTTTTGAAAGGTTGACAGTAATATAATTCTTTAATTTATCGGTGATGATTGCAGGAGACTTACAAGTAATAATATTTATGAATCATTGGCAATCAATGACAATTATGTGAATAGGACTGAAACGGTTGGGTTAAAAGCAAACGTGCCTGTATGTATGTACGAGGATTATCGTGTGTGATGTTGGTTTAAACTGGACAAATGGGGGGAAACAAATGTAGATGTGAATGCATGTATGACGATAGAAGTATCATACTAATGAGGAAATAAAGCTCATCAAACAGATAATACGGCGAGGGGATGTATAATATACGCTGAAGTAAATTGATTATTTGTCATTGATTAAGTCAAAGAAGGATACTAATTTTTTATGTAATAATAATCATTAGTTTGAATATGGAAATGTTATTTTTAATAAGTAAAATTGGTAAATCTTTAATTAAGGTCCTTTTTATTAAATATATATTATAGGATATCATTATGTAAATAAGTAGTGTTTATTAGTAGAATTTACCAAAAATATTTTTTAATTCCATTTAGGTATGATTGGTTACGGAATGGCTAAAGCTGCAGTCCATCACTTGGTGAAATCATTAGCTGCGGAAAACAGCGGTCTACCAACGGACACCACTGTCACAGCGATCTTGCCCATCACCTTGGACACTCCAATGAACCGCAAGTGGATGCCCAACAGTGATTACACAACCTGGACTCCTTTGGAATTCATCGCCGAGTAAGACTTTCTCCGGCGGAAAGTTAGAGTCAAATTTTATACAAGATTGTTTCAGAAAATTCTTGGAATGGACCAAGAATGAGAATCGCCCAGCCAATGGAAGCTTGTGCCAACTGATCACCAAGGAGTCGAACACCAATGTAGTACCTGTCTAGACACCAAGAAATACCCGTACCGCAACCTCCCGCCAACAATGAAACACCAACGAGATTCTACTATTTCTTATCATTATAAAATTAAACAGGGTATAGGGTATATGTGTTCGCTACCAATCAAAAACAAAATGCAACAAATAAAAACAATGAATGATAGATGGACCAACTTTATTTGTATTAGTTTATATAAATATATATATATTTTTTGTAATTAACGTTGCATTGTGCTATTTTCGATATTTGTTAGCTTTCTGTTATATATAGATGTTTTGTTAATTTTTGTTATGTGCTATATATTCGATGAATAAAGCCTACTACCAAGTTGGATGCAAATCAAATGATTTCTCTGAGCTCGAACACGGACACATAGAAGACGAGGTAAGAGGAATGAATACGTTATCGATTCATATTTGTGTCTGCACGTTTTATTCCCGCTCGCTTCTTTTTATACATGATTTCGCGAAGCTACGCATAACAACCGTCCTTTGTAGCAGACAGGTTGCCGTTGCCAACCGCCAGATTTCCGCCATCCATCAATGATGGACTTACCACAATTAGAGCTCTGCACGGATTCCTCGTTTTAATTGCTGAACCCGAAACAAAATACAACTCAAAATCAGATTGTTCTAATGACATGACCTAAGACAATTATCTCACATCGTTTATGATCATTTTCTTCCTAAATTGATTGTTCAACAATGTAAGACATACCTAATGATGTCTTCAGATGGTGTTGGTGATGACCTATTTGGTATTTGCCTCTGAAAGTACTGTTGCCAGGATGTGAGAACTGGCAGGATCTCTTGACGCGCGTAACAGGAGCTCGTGGTGGTAAAATGCAGGAGTGCATGCAACGACTGACGCAGGACGACTGAACGGATGCGCGCAGCCTGTATTAATAACAACAGTCCGTTTTTATGATAACGCAAACTCTGGAGCACCTACGATTCACCTGTAAACATATAATATTTGAGGGTGCTCGACGTAGAAGCGGATGTAAACTGCCGATCAATTAAACTATGATCCTTCTTTCAACAATCCATGCCGGAACTTTCGCCTGACAAACTTAGCACCCCCGTCCATTAATTAGATAACAACAGACGCGCCATTATTGCAGGACACGACATCATCAATTGAAAAATACATTTTATACATTTTAAAATATAATTATAATCAGTGATTAATTTAATTATTAATTAATATTTAAACAAATTATTTTTTACTGATTCAATTTAGTACAAATTGTGTGATCATCGTTAATTTTACGCTGTTTACTGTTATTGCAATCAATAATAGTAATACTTCAGTGAGCGTCCAGGACACGTTCCTAGGACAAGAATTACCTGCGTGTTTATTTTATATTAATTCTTTTATTTTTTGGTCCTAACACATTTTTTTATATGTCTAAATTCTATTACTACTTATACTATTATTAAATAAGGTCTCATTTCAAAATTACATAATAATACAATAAACACTTAGGATTTCAACGACCAATGAGGAACATTAAATCCATATACAGGTCGGGGGATAGACCTTCGAACTTACGAACAAAATTCTAAAATCTCCAACTTGTTACAAGGAGATTTATAGTGATAAAAAATTAACTGTCCAATCAAAAATTGATAATTTCTTTAATAAAATATAATATTTTTGGAAGATATACTATCTGTTTTTAAATTGTGTTATATAAAAACATATTTCGTGCATTGTTATCATGTAACATTTTACGCGTCACTTGCGTCATAAGGATTATACCGGGGAGTGCTTTTAAATGATTACGTTGCTTTTTAAGCATTAGATTTTCAGTAACCCATTAGTCCAGTAAGTGCACAAACCTTTAAATCCGCATCTCTAAATGTGTGGAAATCATCAAAATTGAAAAAGGCAATCAATGACCTAAATCGTGCATTGTGCATATAAATATATGGAACAATTCTGAACTTCAGAAAAACATATTTACTCATTTAAGAACGACAAACTTCAACAACAGTATAAGCTTTTATGTGGAAACGTGAGCGGTTTTCCGTGCAAAAGTAATCCTCTTAGGTAATTTTTAAAAATGTGTAACATTTAGAATCAATATATTAATAACTTAATAACTGAATTGTTTAAAAGCATTTTTTACAGATTATTGCAAGTTTTGAAATTTAACGAATATAGATAAATTTTGAAATTCAAAAGAAAAGGACTTTGATGGTCGATGAAGCACGAACTACTGGTATTACAAAACAGTGTTACCACACGTCCCAAAGCTTTACAAGGAGTGACCAGAAAGTTGCATACACCATTCTACCTGGTCTCCTTCTTACATAATGCTGGTTACCGTGAGGGAAAGGATTGCCGTGCCGTGCGTATTCAGGGGTCGTCAGTAGCGTCGGCAAAAAAAGTATACCATCAACCTTCCTAATGTATTCATCCTACCCACCGGATTTGCATTTCAATGGGTCGCATATCACACGTTACCTTCCCTTTATAATTGAAGAATGCAATTAATTTGTAGTTTCCTACACAAAAAATGATTTATTCTGCACAGAAATATATCTAGAAAATATAAACAAACTTTCGTAGCTTATTTATTAATTACGTAATGTAATTTGTAAATACGTATTAACTTATTGCATACATTTCTACAAATATCCATGCATCTTTTTGAGCCATTCAATCTATTATAATCACTAAAATGTGAAAACACTGAGTATTTATACAACAATGTATAACTACTCACTACATTCCCAATGTATCTAGCTTTTATATGTATCTTTTGGATTAATTCAATCTATTATGGTTTCCGAGAAAATCACGCTTTACCGTGGGCGACTTCCAAAATGTTGCCTCCTGATGCGACTATCTATTTTGCATCATAGCATCACGCGAACATTGGACTTACTATATTTGCGCAAATTGCAATTACTTGATTTCCAGTTCATCCGATAATTGCTTCACGAAGCTCAAACAACTGAACGTAATGAATGTTTGTTATTAAGAATTTAATTAGCGTGTTGTAATAATTAGCGCAACAAATTTTTAAACCGTTTGTGAATTTTTTTTACTGTTGTTATGTAAGAATCAGAAATTAATTAATGCAATTCCATCTGCCGATCTCGGCGCTGCAGATTTTGTTCTCAAGACCAAAAAAAAGGAATCACATAATGCGAGGTGCATTTTTTTTTCGTCCGAGGAAAAAAAAATGGGACATCCAGGATCAAACCGAGAGGAGTCTCGGAGGACGAGCTGCGCATAAATTATGCACGTCGTAGGTAGGAATATTATGCAAAATAGGTGATTAAGAAGTGGCCGCTTAACCCTACTGTCTTACAGGACACAGACGAGGTGAGCCGGACAAAAAAGGGTTCACGTTCCGGATTTTTTTTTCTGGCTCCACGGAAAAAAAAATACGGTAGAGGTCTTGCTTCTTTTTTTCGTCCTTTTTTTTTTCTTGTTGTTCCATCATCGAGTCTTGCGCTGGGAATATTTTCTTGCGCGCATAATTTATGAAAATTATCTACGAGGAAAAAAAAACGTGGACGTCGAAAAAAAAAAGAAAGGAGTAAACAGGATAATAGCGAAGAAGTATTAGTAATGAAAAAAAAAACTTCTCGTCGTAACGTATATTGAACTAAGGTAATTTGAATAAGCTTTTCGTTATTGCATTATGATTCTCACGCGGTTTGTCGCCTTTAGCAAAATTACGCATTACTTGGCAAGTATATACAAGTACGCACAAGTGTAGTCAATGAAGTCGTTGAATACAAGTTACTTGACAGGTGCATTTTTATATTATTATTTAATGCTATAGTAAAATTATATCACAACTTTAGAACTACTTTATTAATTTCAAAGGATTAAACCACGAATTATTTCAATCATATAGAATTACATCACAACGAACAACAAACTTTGTGTAACTAACTGTCCTGCATACCAATTATAGGAACTAGCAATTTTCACCAATTACGTGCATCAATTATTTAATTGATTTACCCTCACAAATCACTCCGATTACTGGGAATTACGTTATTCAAGGGTATGATTACAGAATGTTCCGATCAAATAATTGATTTCCCTGCAATTACTCATTCAAATATTAAATTCGCTACAAATAAATAAAATCATTAAACTTTTTGTAAAATTTTATAATTTATTATTCCTGATTTGCAGGATATTTTTGATCCTAAAATATAGTTTTATCGTCATAAAAACTAATGAAATGGTTTTTTTTTATAAAGATTCTCTAAGATTCGAAGCATGATTTATCTTATTTTTTCTTCTTCAAGATGAGTATGCTGGTTTTGTAAGAGTCGAATCATTTTGATAAAAAAAAATAAATGAAAAGAATAAATTTGAGTCTCCAAACTTCTTTGAAAACAGAGGATCGCATCTAAACCCTAAAAATTTGAATACGCACTGGACAAAAAAAAATTATATGTAAAGACATAGAGGACATACGTGGACGCAAAAAAACAATCCAGGTAACATTTAAATATCAAGGGTTAATCCTCTTTCGGGTATAGAAGTTGTCTCGGAAATCCAAACATCATTTCATTATACAATAGCCTTTGTTTTCTTCTACTGATTTGTAATTAGTCATTCATTTTAACTTTTTTTTAATTTATTTAGTTTTTTAATAATATATTATTTATTTATTAAATTATAAAAAATATTTTTTTATAATACCACCATTAGGGTGATTCTACGACTTATATAATAATAAAATATAAATGAGAAGAAATCGTTATAAATAAAAAAATATATATATAGAATCTCGAAAAGAACTACAAATAATATAAATCAATTTGGTTTTAATTTACTTATTGTGTTATTTTGTTGTTGGTAATTTTTTGGAATAAATGTTATTATTATTGTTATTATAAAAGATACGTTGAAGAAAAACGACATTTCAAGGTAAAATTAGTAATAAAATAAATATACAAATGAAAATAATTATATAACATACACGAAATATGCAAAAAAAAGTTGATAGGTAAAATGCGGGAACAAAACAAAAAATGTATTGCAACACATAATACACGGATAAAACGAATGTTATAACTGAGAAAACAGACGCAATAATGGCAATTAGCAATTATAAAAAAATGTAGAAAACAAAAATATGCAATTAACACCAAAAAACTGTAACAATAGCTGTCCGTTTAATTGCTTTGTTTATATGATTACCATTAATTAATTTCGCGAATTTGTTTTTCCGATATGTTATTTGTTGTTACTTTACTTGCTTCGAAGAACAAACAAATCCGTTGTGAATTCTGAAAATTTAATGTGATATGGAAATATTAAATATACAGTGGAGCACCTCGCATAACGAACATTTCGCATAACGAGCAAAATAAACTTTAAGAAAAATGACTCGCTTAACGTGCGACGTTTTGCATAACGAGTGACGAAAGAAGAGAAGTCCCAGATTGCTACATCATTTTCAAAACTTGTGTACACATATATGTGTATATTTTTAATATATTAACCATTTTCACTACAAAAATGTATTTTGTCCAACCATTATCTAAACATTAAAAGTATAAAGAGATCAAAATAAGTAATATAAACAAATGGCGTAAACTCTTTTCAATTTGAAAACTGTTCTTGGTGTTAGTAGTCATTCTAGTTGCATCTTAGTCTTGTTTGTGATCACACATATGTCCAAACTTGTTTTAGGACGTTATTTGTGATTTTTTTTGTAAACATTTTAATAATACTTTCATGTCTCCAATTAAAAAGCAAAAGAA
Source organism: Nicrophorus vespilloides (assembly GCF_001412225.1). Taxonomy (NCBI): domain Eukaryota; kingdom Metazoa; phylum Arthropoda; class Insecta; order Coleoptera; family Silphidae; genus Nicrophorus; species Nicrophorus vespilloides. Next base: position 37,576 of record NW_017095538.1, read on the forward strand.
TAAAAATATCCATAGAAATCATTAAAAGGCGAGACCAAGTTATACTTGTTTCTTCTGACATTATTCTATTTTATATGGGAAAAATTGTTTCACTATATGAGTATAAATCCGAAAATTTTGGGACGAATTATACTCGTTAAGCGAGGTTCCACTGTATTAATAACGTCATTATTCATTTGCTATACTTATTATTAATTAGAATTATTTATACGAATTTATGTATTTATTTTTATTTGATTTATTAATATTTGCATTTTGTATGTCTATTATAAAAAATAATAAACATTATTATTGATTGTATTATTAATTAGCAGTAATTAATAAATTCATATAATTTCTATAGAATTTTAATTTTAATATTGCAATAAAATTAAAATATTAATTTAAATAATTGTGATAATTATTTTTTTTAATAGGTTAATTAATAATGGTGATTTTGTCTCCTAAATAAATTTTTAGGTAAAATCCAAATTGAATAATATATTAATTATTAAAATAATTATTAAATAAAATGATTGAAAAAAATAAATAATATGTTTGAAATCGGTGATAGGGAAACGAGAATCCTTTTTTGATTTGTATCCGAGTACGGAAGTATTTGCATATTAATAAACCAACGAAAATTTGTGAAACTCCACAGGTGTTGTCGATTACGTCTGTTCGCAGTGTTTTAGTTGCAGCGCTAATTACGAAACGAGACATCCGGAGCAGTTGGGAACGCGAGCGCTCGGTACTTCGGAAGGGGTACGATAAGGTACGGAAGGGTACGGAAGGGTTTGGCGGATGGCAAGGACGAGCCGTAGAGGCGCTTTTGCCTTGTTCTAAAAGTAGGTGCCTGACCCATAGAATCCTTCCTCGCGGCGTTTGAAAAAGTGGTGGGGTGTTGCGCGCTTTGAAAGTGGGGTAGCGTAAAGGGAAAAATAAAACAACACACTATCACACTGCAGTTTGTCGTGGACAGTGCATTCACTGCAACCACCAAACGAACAACAAACAACAACCCCGAGAGCTTGTCGCTACCGTTGATGTTGCTAACGCTGTTTATTGTTATTGTTGCTAACGTGCGAATACACATTCATCCTCCGCCCAGTGCGTGGATGGTACCACTCTCTGAACGCGTTCAGATTGATTGTCCTACCGTTATTATTAAGTTGTTGTCAAGTTCTATTTATTATTAGTTTATTTTTTTCTATTTATTGTTGTTGTTAATTAATGGTCAGTGAAATGGAAAATTGTACCAGTGATGATGTGCGTTTGACCAGTGCTGGAGCGGCGGTACCAAACTGTGGAAGTGCGCGACAATCGCCAAAAATAACGGCGTCCATCGTACCGTCGCCTCTGCCGTCGGCGTCTATCCTCCGAAATTCGGCGTCCCCTTCGATGCCAAGGAAGATCGTCAGCAAGAACAACAACAATACCAGTAAGTGTCAAAGACAACCATTCAATTTGAATCTACTAGAATTACTATCTCGGTTACTCCCATAAAAAAATTGAACCATAATAAATAAATATATATATAGTCACGCGCTTTTTTTTTTCTCACGACACTTCTAACCCACCGAAGAGGTTGGACCATAAAAAGCGAACACGTTGTTCGTAAACAACATTCTAATTGACCAAATGTTGCAAATCAAACCTGAAGACGGAGATAGACAGATGAGAAGCAGAGGAAAGAAGAACATTTCTGATCGAACGATCAATTTATGTATATATTTTTTTCTTCTTCGCCGGTATTCATTCTTCTTTGGTTCGTGTACCCACAGCTCCGAACAACAATTTTAGAAAGTATTTTAAATATATATATATATACACGTTTTAGCAGGTTTTAGTAATAAAAAAAAGCAAATAGAAAAACAACACTTCTGAGTAACGAGACAAAGCCGCACAATCACCATTACCGGACAGAATGGATGTGAAACCGTAATTTTAACAACATTGTGCAACGTCGGATTTAATTTATAAACAAAGCAAGAAGCGAAAACAATCCGAACAACAACAAGTGTTGTCTTGCATATTTTTTTTTTCTTCTTCCATTGTTTTCACTGCTTCTTTTTTACTTCAAGTCTCCATTTTATTTCGCATGAACAATCGTCAATTCTATAAATACTTTGCGAAATTTGTTTATTAGATTTCAGACTTTTCAATTTATCCACTTGCACTGTTTTTACATAAAAAATGTTTGCTTTTGCATTCGATCCAATTGGATAATTTGAAGAAAAATAAAACTTTTTGGTTCTATTTTTGATTACAAATATATTTAGAAAAACTTCGTTACAAATTTCAATTTATATTATTTAATGAAACTTTTGAATGAATGAAACGTTTATATAATAAAATATAAGTTTTGCAACATTCATGAATTCTAGTTCATGAATTAACATATGTTAATGAACAGCAAATAATACTGAAAGGTGAATGATTTAATCCAATGATTTCATTTAGAAATAGAAACACTATTATACTCAGTTTCTTAATTTCCATCTAAATAATTGAAATAAAATAAAACTTAATTTAATGGTATATAAATATTAATTAGAAAAATTGGATAAATTAATCAATGGCCTAATTTTGAATAATTATTAATAAAAAAAGATGAAATTCTTTGATTTTTATTTATTGTTATGCATACGAAAACGGATTATGAATTCAATTACGCTAAGTGCGAATACTTTATAGATGAACACGTGTTTTAACGCTCCAGAATAATCCTAAAATGACATATTCTTCGGATTTTTTTTCACTTTCCATTGACGCACGATCGTTACAAAAATTCCAATAAGATATTTTTTATGTTTCATTCAAATTCGTTAACTTTCGAAACGACACGTTTTTTATTCTACCGGAATCGATGAATTATTCTGTATATTTAATAGTTATGCCATGCCGAAAAAGGAATAATAAAAACAAAATTAAGTAACTTAAGAATGATATAGCTGTCGTTAGCATCAGTTGAGGTGCAGCAAGGATAAATAAGTAGATATTATTGAATTTGACGCAAAACTTTTGATTGGTGAAGTTTATTGTACAACCATGTCATTAGAGCAGCAACGCAAATCTAATTGCAATCGCGGTATATCATCGGAAGTTTTGGTCTAATATAAGCGAAACTAGTTTCTGTTTGTCGGAAATGTGGAATGAACTTGGTCCGATCAAACTGCGTTAATCAAAAACCACCCCCTTTGTCCATTGTTGTCGATGCAAAAGGCTTCGAATTAATTAAAACCAATTTGCATGATTGCAACGGTAATTGGCGCAAATTGTCGGTTTTGCAGCAGTTGTCGTTGATGGGCGACGAGGAAGATGTGCAGACATCTCCGCTGCGTCGGAGCCGTGCCTCGATTGAGATTCGCCCGAGGATTCCCATTTACATCTTTATAGTTGCACGAGGCTTCACTTTTATTGCCGGATTTATGGCTATATCAGACGGTTGCACAGAAGAAATTTGTTCATAACAATTACACTGCTCAGGCCGTGGAAAATTAAAGAATTCCAATCGATATTTTAAGCCCGTTTCTTCTCGAGCTCTTTTTCACCGTCTCGCATTCCATTTTTTTTCGTACCGTTCTCCATCTTCTTTTCTTCTTCTTCTTTCTTATTCTTCCTTTTTGTTGTTGTTGCTATATCCTCCACTTCTTCTTCTCGACTTCTTGTTCTTCACTCAGGGCCAAAAATCTGAACTGAACCGACAGCCAGTAGAAAACCAGAGGTAAACTAAAAAAAATATTATATATATATATATGTTTATATATATATAACCGTGAATAGTTCTACTCCATAACGAGTTTGCCGGTCTCTGAAAAAGCCGCACGTAAAAACACACGAGACAGTTTTTCATCGGGAGACTGGTTTGACTGATTTCATACCAAGCTCACGGTTACTTAAGTACATTGCGAGGCAGAAGACCAAGAAAAACCCCGTCGAAACTCCTTCTTCTAAATAACATTTATGGCTGGCTCCAACCGTTAATTTGCCTCGCTAATAACTGCGTACTGCTTTCGAAGCATTTCCAATTAGTGCCTATACTTGTCTCTTCCAAATTCTGTACATGCACTCATCACTATTTCACTACAATTACTTATTATACCAAAAGAACCTATATAAATGACATACATACATTTTCTTTATAATAGCAGTCTCGTTCGATGGTATTAACATTCCAATGATCCAATTCAATTTTATTGAACAAAGAAAACGTCTTCCACAATAATTAGTACACAGGGTAAAGCTGCAACTAAAACGCATTATGCAGGTAAAAAATAAACTGTTTCTTTTTCTCTTAAGAATGGATTCATCTGATGGTAATCGGGTATTCTTATGTTGTAATTCCAGTTTACTAAACCAAAAAAAAATCGTCCTTGAAAAATAAAAGTTTTGTTTTTTACCAATCCTTTTTGTATTCTCTTTTTTTTTTATAAGATGATTGTTTCGGTCACAAGAATACTGTTGATTTCTTAACCTTTACGAAAGCATTTCTTAAATGACGGTTATTTAAAAAAAAAATGTAACCAACGTTTACATAAACGCGTAGTAATGGTTATATGGTAATTGTATATATGTATACTTGAAATGTTACCATTTTGTATAAAATAAAAGTTAAATACCTATCGAATAAACCGAGCACAAAGAGAATAATAAAAATTGTCATTAATACTGTAATGAAAGATAACAACTTATTACGTTATCTGAGGAGCAGATGTCATTTATGGTTTCACGAGCTCCTTTAAATGTACTTTACATTAAAGTGTTGAATGATCGAAGCGAGTTTGATTATTAGAACCAATTTGAATACGAAACGGCTGCGTTTATTTCCGGCCGTTAAAGATAACAGGGAGCTTCTTATGTAACTGGGTCAATTAATACGGATCACCTTGCAAATGAAGGGAATTATTGTTGGAATTACCCGTTGCTTCTGGATAGCAAAACCAACGCATTATCCTCAAAATACGTAACGTCATTAGCCAAATCCGAAAATGATCAATTCAATTTAACTGAATCACGCAAAGACAAAAAAAAAATGAGCAATATATAAAATATTTCAAGAGAACAGCAAAAAACAGAACAAGTATCCATAATGGTAATTTAAATGTCAAAAATAATTTACATATGGAATTACTTTTTATTAAGCACCGACAAGGAAATTAAAAAAAATAACTTAATTCTGAGCTACAAATTTTAAGCATGTGACCTTTAATAATAATAATTTTTTTTGATATTGTTTTAGTTGTATTGTAGTTTTTGAAATATTTTCGGTTTTGTGGTAATTTAATCGAAGGTTTAGATACTGAGGACTGGTTTAATCGGCTAGGTCAGTGTTTCAATTGGAGCTAAAGAGCAAACTGAAATGAGCGGAACCAGTTCGAATTATTTATGCATTTTCGCGGTGCGACAAAGGCGCTTTTTGGTTATTGAGTGAGAGTAAGCACAAGAAGGGTCCATCCATCAACTAACCTTGACCCAGTTTGACCCTGAGTACGCGCAAGCAGAGGTTTCATACGTGCTTCATTTTTCAGTTCTTATTCATCTGGTGATTAAATATTAACCGTGTGGACTAACGTCGTTAATCAAATTGAAAAGTTCTGAGGTCGCTTTTCTTAGTTATACTTAATATTTAATAAGTGGAGGACGAGAAAAGCGAAGCGAACCGCGGCAAATTGCTGTGCCCGCATTCCTATTGGGACAAGCAATAGAGATCAATAAGATACAACCGGTGAAATAATAAGGGCAAAAAGGTCGGTGCGGGGTCTCGTTTTCCGTCTACGAGATCGATGCAATTTGCGACGGTAATTTCAAAATTTATTGCGACGAGACGACATTGCGCGCATACTTATCTTCGCGGTGAATTGCGCGATGCGAAGAACAAAAAGCTTCCTTTTCCGCCGCATTCATTCCGAACGCTCGGTACTTGGGAATGAGGGGGGGCGGTTTCAGAGTCCTCTGATGACATCGAGGGAGGAAAAAAAAATGGCACCCATCGGCCCACAGTGTGGTAAAGCCGTGGGGTGGGTATTTTTTTCAGCATAATTCCCTTCGCTGCCATTGGTTCCTGGGTTGAGGGAGGAGCGAAACTCACCCCTCAGACATTTTTGGGGGGTGAGTTTCTAGGGGTCGAACGAGTGAAAAAAAAAAATGTGTACCTGCCATTTTTTTTGTACGCCCTTTCGGTCCCTAAGTGGAAAGGTAAAAAGTGGGCCAGTGGATTGTAAAAAAAATGATGTAAAGAAAAAAAAAACTCGATCCAATTTGCATGCGGTGGGAATCCGTGTCTTCCTAGTTCTAGTCGTCTTGGAATTCTGATACTGGACTCGGGAGTTTTTTGTTCTGAGGGGTTGAGGCAGTGGGAAACGGGGTTAACGGACAGCGGAACGAAAACAATAAAAAAAAAATGAAGAAACGAATGAAAACTGTGTACGCAAGAAGTAGACTAAATTGATTCCAATTTAATTGGGAACGGAGTTCTTCGCGTCAGCGTTTTTAATTGCTTTGGATGGACGAGGAGAGGGTGGAGAAGGAGGAGGCGGACAAGCTGCTTCTTCGAAATAATGGAGTGGAGGAGATTTGAATAGGATGTAATGTTTATGGACAATGGGCGGAGAGGCCAAAAAAAGCATGAAGAGTGGAACGGTTGAAAGAACTTTTTTCTTCTCGCCGAAGGGCTTCATCAGTTTATCGTGTGAACTAATGAAAAAACTCTTTACATATTAACGCATAATGATGCGGTGTTTAATATGCAAGGACACGTTATGTCAATATGACCGAAGCACCCACGACGAAAAAAACGTACCAGCCAGGTACCAGCCGGTCTCTTCCATAAAGGTTCTTCCATTCTTCCCCAGCATTGTTTCTTTTTTTTATTTTCGTGCGCTCGGACTCGCTCAAGACAACCCTTTTTCTCACAGCGTTTTTATGCGGTCAGCAAAAAAAAAAGAAGTGCTCTGGAGAGGACGATGATGAATCCTTTTTAATTATATGCAAAGCGGTAATGCGTCGGCAAGAACGTAAGTTAAGAGCCGAGTAGAACAAAAAAAATAAGCACAGGGGGAGCGAAGCCTGGGCTCAGGTATATTCTGTGGCTGCGCGAAGGGCAGGTAAATTCCAATAAGAATTCGCATCTTCGTGCCGTGGAAGTCGCAGTCCAAGTCTTCTATCCCTGACCTGCACTTTTATCGATTCTTTTCCAGTGCATTCTTTTGTAGTTAGCTACAGATGACGCATCCATGTCAGGCATGCGCCACCACACAAACTTCCTTTTTGCTCTTCTGGTTTCGCCTTGCTCTTTTTTCCTTCTCTCTCCCTCGCTCTTTTACGATCTCGAAACATACTCGTCGTCGTCGTTGTTTTTCCATCGTTCTTTATTGTCATTTTTCGCTCGGAATAAAACTCTCCATTTTGGAAGGACAAAAAGCATAAAACCCGGCGACCGAAAACCGAACAGCTACTGAGAGAGATAGAAACACGAAGAAGCCAAAGAAGAGATTATATATGTGTGTGTCTGTGTTAAAAAAAACTCGCACTCACACATGAAGCTAAAGAATACCTTGAGAAAACCAGATAGATAAAAACTTGTTATTCCTAGACTCTAATATTACACAACTACATCATAAAAACATTTTAATAATCAAAATGTAATTAAGTTCAATTTTGTATATGCCTCTCTTCTACTTTCAGTGTTCCCTACTACTTTTCCAAGCAATCTGGCGGAACTTCAACTATACAGGGTGATGCAGAACGCGTCTCTCTTATACTACTATGATACTCTTCTGGAGATGGGTGGTGACGATGTTCAACAACTCTGCGATGCCGGTGAAGAGGAGTTCTTGGAGATCATGTCCTTAGTCGGTATGGCTTCAAAGCCCTTACATGTGAGGCGACTGCAGAAATCTCTCCAGGAATGGGTAACCAATCCTGGAAAGTTCAAGATTCCTTTGATACCGGGAGAAGACTTCGAGATCGAGTTATCCAGTCCGCGCGTTACCGGTGGTTACTATTGCCTGGAACCCGTCAGTGGAGATTCCACGACCATCGTCTATTCCCCATCTCCAGTAGAAGTTCTCAACCAGAGTCCTGGGCTTTCCATCAACAAGAGGCCTTATTCCCCATTAGACACACCCTCGTGCCCACCATCCTCCAGCTCCAGCCCCGGAAGCAGCACTTCATTAACCTCCACCCCCATATTACTAGAATCCCAAATAAGCAAGTTAGCTGTAGCCGCTGAGCGTCTCAGCAAACATCTACCTCAGTTTGAACCCAAACCACAAAACACTAAGAAAAAGATGTGCAAAGAATTGGAGGTACTATAACAATCAACATCATTACCAATCGATATTAATTTAAAATCTTCCTTCCTTCCACAGTTAGTTATGTCGATGCCAGAAACAGATCCTCGTCGTATGGACGAAATTCGTCGTTATGCTGCAATTTATGGACGTTTTGACTGTAAGCGACGCCCTGAAAAGCCGCTGACGCTACACGAAGTTTCCGTCAATGAAGCCGCAGCTCAAATCTGCCGTTTCATCCCAGCATTGTTGACGCGTCGCGATGAGTTGTTTCCTTTAGCAAGACAAGTAGTCAAAGACTCAGGATGTCACTACTCCAAGACACAGTAAGTTTTTTCTGAAATCAACCAAATGATTATGATTTCTAAAACAACTCTTCGTTTCACAGTTATTCTACAATTTACATGAACAGAAGCGCAAACCATGAACGTGATTTGATGGAGATGATTAGCACCGGAAGAGGTACCACGAGACTTTCCAGTATAGACAGCGAATTGCCGCCAGCGAAGCGCCAAAGGTTTGACACCGACTCCGAGAGCGACGAGGTCAAGAGGCAGGTCAGCCAATCCATTCGATCCAAGAGCACACCTCCCTTTATCATTAACACCATCAAACACTAATACATGGCTTCGCTTCTTACTCATTTTATACTTATAACACCTAAAGGACAAACATCTTAGCCAGGAAACCGGAGCAGAATTCCTGGCTAGAATGCGCTCCTAAACTAAACACTCTTCTTTTAGCCTTTAAATTTAGTTCGTTTGTATAGTAATCCTAGGTAAGTTAATAGCAGCAAATAATATACAGAACGTCACCCAACACGCTATTACGCTTTTTATATGATTTTGTTCCTAGCAAACAGGTCTTCTAGTCCAAGGTAAGAATTTGCTAGCATGCATCCTAAGAAAACGGGAAACTGTTGTTGGCGAAACTGAAGGGTGTACTTTGTTGCAGGAAAAAGGTGACGAAAACACGAGGCCTTCAATCATGTTGTATCACCCCAAATCACATCAACATAGGTATTTGTAGTTATATTTCTAATTAATTATAAGTTTATAACATAGATAAGATGAATCACAAGTGTTGCCGTTTCCCTCTGGTTTCTTCTTCTTCTTGCAGAGATAACCAAAGGTGCTCCTCTTTGGTCACAGATGATGAGACTGATTCACACTTTTCCTTTAGCAACTCAAGTTCACCATCTCAGGTATAAGACTTTTCTTTTTTTTGTTACCATTTTATTAATTTGCGATTTAGGTGAGTGGACATGAGCCGGAGAATTATCAGACTGAGAATAGCATTTGTCAGGTTAGTATTATATAGTATATCGGTACAATGAATTTAGGAGTACTGTTAAATTTCAGAGTACTGTGCATGAAGCAAACGATGCTGGTTTCGAAGAGTCTAGCAAGTTTTCCCCGAAAGTACAAGTGATCGCTGCCAGTGGAGATAACATCATCGCCGTCGCCAATCCTGCACTCGCGATGTCCCCGGCTATACTGCCACTAGCGTTGGACCACAACAAGATCTGCGATTGAACGAGAGAGAACTGCAGAGAAATCATGAATAATTACACATAAATTGATTCATATTTATGACGTTTCCGACTGCTACATATAATTTCCTCTTTTCTCCACACAGTAATCAACAACGTTTGTGATTTTATTATTTATGTTATGTTTACATTTTACAAATTTGAAGAAACACGAAAATATATTCTAGTTATTTACAAACACAATCCCATTGTTTTCATTACATTTCACCTTTTATCCTACCAATAACTATATAGTACATACAGTCGATTTTTTTTTCAATAAAATCACATTAATTTATTATTTTCAAAAATGACATTGAACTTAAAACCAGTCTTCACTACGACTAAAAAATAACAAAGCAGCCGCACAGGAGACGATGATTCATTTTATACCATTTTGATCTGTGCTGTAATTAGCTAACACAATGTGTCTGCAAAATATTTTTTTTAATTTTGTTACCTTCTGCTTTTTTTTACATAGATTAATTGAAATTTAGAACGCAGACGCAATTTATTTTTAAGTAATCAATTCATTGTTGAACTTTGTCGTATATTCGCTTCAAAGACGTGTAATATTGTACACTTTATAACGTGTATACATGAAGTTTAATCGATAATAATTCATTAATGAGAACTATGGTTACAGCAAAGGTTATACCAGGAGATCAGGATTGTTGAAGAGCTGCACATGTACAATTCTATAAAAAAAATAATGAAATTTGAAATTATAATGACAAAAATGATTCATTTTACCAATCTAATTAAAATAAATTGATTTAATAGTTGCATTTCTATTTAATTACCGTAAAGAAACCACAAGCATTATAATAATGAGAAGTTCATGGAAATTGTATATCAATCCAAATCTAATGAAAAAACAATTTATCAGAATAAAATAACTGTAATAAATAATTATTGTATTGTATTTCTTTAAAACTTTTTTTATGTTTTGAAATCATATAGTTTAGGAGAAATAATTCAAACGAATTTAAAGTGTAAATAAATATATTTAAATACTTGTTTGTCTTATAAGAATTGTTTTACTAATTAACATAGATAGCTAAACTTAAAATTTTCGTATCACATTTAAAAAAAAATAATATTGTCATGATGTGGTATAGGCAACCAAACTATGTCCGAATTTTGAGCGCTCTATTAATGTTTGTAATACAATTTTTGAATGGAAAAAAACGTATTAAGTAATTATCAAATCGATTTACAAACAATGAAAACAAATCCTACCTATGTGCGAGCAAGTATAAAGTTGGAGGAAAAATCCAACGCATGCAATTCCAATTGTGCGACGATTATATAATTAGTATAATTATGAACAAAATGTACATTGCATAATAGTGTGTTTCAAAAGAACGAAGGAAAAAAATACACATCGCACAACAGCAGAACGTGTATGCATTGATTGAATCATCGTCAACGTACGAAAATCAATCACTTCGAATTACGTAATCACGTATGGTCGGATCAGCAGCACCGTTGGTCGGTGCTCAATAAACATTGGCGATAATTATAAGAATAGTTAAAAAAAAAGAATCGTATAAAAATAATAAAATAATAACATTAATAATAGTCCTTTGATCGAATAATAATAATAATTGTTACGGTAGATAATTATGTGGATTATTTGATGTTCTCGCCAATCCATTCTATGTAATTGGTGACCCTAGTGTATATTCCTGCGAAACCTGGCTCGGCGCATTTGTAACCAAGCGAGACAATACCGATCTGATAGAACTGGTCTATGGTGTGACCAAGCATCAAAGGACCGCCGGAGTCTCCTTGGCAGGAATCTTTGCCGCTGAGCATTCCCGCGCACAGAACTCTTTCGTCAATGGTGACCTTCGCGGCAGGCAACGAATCAAAGCTAGCTTTGCATTGATTTTGAGGTACTACAGGAATGAATATCTTCATCAACGTATTACTGCTTGGACCCTCTGCGAACATTCAAAGTACAAATTAGAAATCTGCAAAGTATAACGACCGCTTTACGTACTGTAGTACGTGCTACCCCATCCGGCTACGAACATGTTAAAACGATCGTAGTTCTTCTGCCTCATAGCAGGATCAACTGGTAAGCAGATAGGCCACGCAGATTCTGCAAACGATAAGATGGTTTAGGGTCATGAGACTTGATAATATAACAGTAATTACGTCGATTGGGCTTGCGTTGCATAGTGAGAATTGCGATATCGTCGGTATGTTCTGTGGCGCTGTACTTTTCGTGAACCTTTGCCTTGACGAGCGGTATAGTCTCTGGATGTGCCCCATCATCATCCGAATAAAGATCCAGATCACCAACACGAACTACGTATCTGGAATAACATACAAACTTAGTCAATCATCTTAATAGCAAGTTATGATTCTTTTACAAAGTCTGTCTGTTGTGAACACAATGAGCAGCAGTCAATACATGTGTTTCCGTGATTAAACTGCCTCCGCACAGCCAGTAGGGTTGATTCGGATTGTTAGACCTGTAACCTAAGGCTACAATCCAAGGGAATTCGCCTAGACAATCCAAAAGTTAATTTTGCACTAAGACCACTTCCAACAACAACATACCCAATTTAGCTGGTTTTCCGCCGACAATCCTATCATTGCTGTGGTTGCTATGACCGCAATGCGGAGGTCTGAGGAAGCCATCATTGGGAGTCTCAACCACAGGCACCGGCGTTGGATTACGACCGCTGGTCTCGCCACTATTTCCGCCGGTGATTCCTCCGTTTCCACTGGTACCTGTACTAGTTCCCTGGTTCACAGGGAAACCTCCATTGCCTGTATTCCCTGTGATTATACCACCACTAGTATGAATGGTCCCGCCACCACTAGGCTTCTGCGTGGTGGCCCTAGTCTGGTAGTTTGGTTTTGGACAACAAACTAGAGGGTCGGTACCGACGTAACCACAAGAGGATTTGATCAAATAGTTTCGCACCTCCGGATCGCCACTGCGCGACCTGAGCAGATTCAGCAAGTCGTCGCACTGCTTGATACTCTTGCAAATACCAGGCTCTTGGTACGGTGTTATGCACGATGATCCATCTAAGAGAGCTAATTCAATTAGATTATTCACTCAATTTCGTATACGAAACCGGAATTCCCTGGTTCCGGCTAACTCTTAAGCGCATTTTATTCATTCCTTAAGTTGTTTTCGGAACAGAGCGGATTACGTACGTTATCGCTTCGGGTCTTTGCGAAACTCGAATCGACGAACGCGGGATTACGTAAGTTTTGTTATAATGAAGGAAATAAAAAGGAACAATTAAAAAGAAGCGAAAAGATATGAAAACTATTGCGCGGATCTGGATGGTAGGTAGGTGGTAACAAACCTTCGGCCTTCGAGATGCCACACAGGGCGACGAAGACGACGACTACAACCGCGAAGGCGATCCGCATCTTATCCTTGGGATTGTCGTCCTAAGTACTGGAAGAAGCTCCGTATGCAAAAGTACACTGCCGTAAGTAAGATTGAATACTGATGTCCGTTCACTCGCGACGTCTGCCGGATAATAAAATGTGTGCGGATTGCCCGAGCGTATATAACGAGCGCGCTGGACAGGTAGCTTGAATCAATGAATTATTTCAACATTTATGACGCAGAAGGACAACAAGAAGGCCAAACAGCATCCATCACAAACACTCGTACATTTGTGCAATCCGCATCGGATCTGCTGCTAACGCAATGGAATTCTAGTCATCGGGAAGGAACGCTTCCCCCCGGTCTTCGACGAATTCACAAATGCACACAAAACAAACAAATCACTATCCAAACATACCAATCTTCCTAATGACACTCACATTAATGCTAGTAGCCATGCAATACAAATGCAAAGCTTCTGAACTCGCACAACACGCAAAGAAATTCAATTTTCCCAAAGTTTTCCAACAAATATTATAAACCTTTGTCACTTGTATTAATCTCTACCTTCGATCGAACAACCTCAACGCATCAGCAACCTCATCGGAAATTTTGTTGAAAAAAGAAATGCATATCCTTTATCTCTAAGGACGCGGTCAACCGTCTTGACCCAAGGCTATTAATAAAAATATACACGCCAATATGGGTCACGCATTTTCGAAGAATTCTTTTTCATTCGATTGGAAAAAATAATAATAACAGCAATGTCAATGGTTATCCCCACATACATATTTCTAAAATTTTCACATATTTGTGGAATTGGTGTAACTTTTTATCACCAATAATATCAACCGAAAATCTTTGACAGTACAATGTTTACTTTTTGAAATAGTATCGCTTAACCCAAATAAACAATTTTATTTGCTAGTCATTCTGAAGAGACAACTCAAATTAGAAACTGTATTTTGAAAAAAGTAAAATTACACTTAATAATTTGCATATAATTAGTTTATAAGTGTAAGAAGAACTAAATTTGTCTACATTTAAAATACAATTGTCATTTCTGTAATTACAGGTATATTAATGGTATATTCAAGATCAACTCGTTGGTATATGGATTGTGATTCAACCAGAAGCGAGTTGCGACATTTTTTTGGTTGTGGACAAGAAAGGTTAATAGGCGAGAATAAATAACAACAGCCTCATTGGGAATTTTATTGGAAAAGATCTACACATCCTTTATATCTATTTAAAGACACAGTCATCCGTATTGACCCATAGCCTGATTATTAATAATAAAGTAGAACTTTTACGAACGAATGTAGGTCGCGAATAAAATGGAACATTATCTGAAATTTTGGGTGTTTTGTTTTTTCGTCGGACTATCGTAATCTTGTATTTCCGCAAAATATATTTTAGGCTGTGATAAGACACGATTATCATACTCTAAAATATACTGGTAATTTGAAAAGAGAAAATACAATAATTATAGTAAATTTAATAGGGGACTTTTAAGTGCGGAAAATAACAAGCAAGTTTATTAGAATTAAAATAAGCATTATGAATAGTACAATTGGCACAGCATATGTAAAACCGGACATATCTATAAAGAAGAATCTAACAGCGTGTCTAAGCACTTGTTATGTACGATGAAAAATACATAGTAAACGGGTCAATGTTTTTTGATCGGTATTCCCCGTGTGGAACAACAAAAAAAATATCGCTCCGTTGACCGAAACCATAATCATAATGAAACTAGTTTTGCAGCAAAGTTTAAATTCGGAAGAATAATAATATGTGCCCCCTAATATTAAACAACTTGAAAGTAGTTTCTGATTATCCAATCTATTTATTCTTATGCAATCTTAGATGCAACGAAAAACACTGGATAAACAAATAAAATCTGAAAATTATAACATATTTATCGACCTTAAAAATGCCACAGCCCAATTAAATGTAATATAAACAGATCTGGTCAATCCTTGTCATTGGAAAGCATGAAAAATAGAAGCATTTGCTGGAACGGTTGAATCACAAAACTTTATTTTATTTTTTATTTCATCGGAAAACGTATATATATTTTTTTTAAATAAAGGTAATTTTAGTAATTTGTTTTGCATTTTCTTCTATGCGACACTGATGTCAGCGGGACTTACCATAATCCAGCTACACGGTAAACATTTATAATTTATGATTAATTTATTATATTAAGTTTTGATAATTAATTGAAGCAAAGGTCGATGGCTTTTTTTGTGTTTATGTAATATTGCATTAAAACACGCCACATAGGGAATCCCGTTGTTTATAATTCAAGGTTTTGTCTGCAGGAATTTGTAAAATATGTACGGAACTAAATAGTATTTGGAACTATAATTATTTCCCAGATGGATTAGCTAGAATTGAATAAAGATGCAAACTGATAAAGACAATGTCCTTGTGATCTAAGGTCAATAAAAATTTGTTATAAATGTTATTAAACTGTGGAGGCAAGCATCATAGAATATGTACGTATGATCACTAACTTTATCACTTTATAAACAAGTTAAAGTTTTTTTTCCAATTAATTCGATTTACTCGTATAAATAATTGTTTCATTGTGTTTTTAATGATGAATTTAATGTAAAATACAAATATTAACAATTTTGCATGTATTTGGGCAATTCCTGTGATGCCAGTGTAAACATTAGGTCAAAACAAAAATCATTTATTTAACGACGAACAAAATTCATGTAGAATGAATTTATTTATACTGTCTGGATGACGTATGTTACTTATTACAAATTTATCGTTTCATAGAACACCCGAATGTCATATTGATTAGCATACTTTTATTCGCATCCTGTGGACAAAGTATCTTTTATTATTTACCAGCCATATATTTAGAAAATATTATTTTTTCCACTAAATTAGCTATGATTTTGATTAGTCAATAAGTTTACTAAACATGTTTACTCTGTAATTTTAGCAACGTAAATCCTGAATTTTGTAGAAAATACACTCACGTTTTTAGAAATAAATAATTGAATTTCAAATATAAATATATATATGCAAAAAGAAATCAGCAAGGTACTAAAGCAGTGTTCCATCAAAGAAGTCGAGGCCGCAAAAGACGTTGAAGCCTATTTTTCTGTACTTTTTGCTAAAGTAAATGATAAACATCAGTTTGGTTGGTTTTGGGATAACGAATTTAAAAATTGAAGAAATTCACTAAAGCAATTGTGTTTTGATAAATAACATAAAATTACATTTCATCGAGTACAAAATTATATAATTATATATTGAAAACAGACAAACAAATGAAAAAATTCCATTCGTACGGAATTATATAAGCTACAAAAATGTAACTTCAAAATAACATATATTCTGATCAAATGTATAAATTTCAATTAGTTTATCATATGTATATCCAAATGATATGAATATTCATAATGTGATTTGTAAATAACAAATAAATAAGTGCCCACACATATATTACATCACAAATATAATGTGATTTTGTTTTGTTTTTTATTGATGTGACTGTTTCAAGCAATGAATAATTTACATCTTTCAGAAATTGCAATAAAAGGTTAATTAATATCATGCGAATACATATTTTATTAAGCAGTTCAAGTAAATTTGTGGTTTTTCACGTTGACAATTTACTGTGTAAAATAGTTATTTATATAATTATAACTTGAAATTTCCTGACACAAATCATCATTTATAAATAATTTGATGATAGTTAACAAGAATTTTCCTTAAGTGTTCAAATGAATTGTGATTGAAGATGTCTGATAAAATGATGGCTGTCACATAAATCTTATTGTTATGAGCAATCTTTTAAAATAGTCGCATCGCAATTGGAATAATAATTCCACAAAAACCGAATAAATTTGAATGCCATGACTTATTCTCGTTACATCGATGCAAATTCATTTAATTCAAACGACAAAAAACAGATAAAATAAAATTATATAAGGAAAGGAGAAACAACGGCCGACACTTGAGCTTTGCAAAGTGCGTTTTTCTTGTGCAAACATGCGACAGGAATGTTAACTAGGCAATAAATGATGATGCGTTATTTAAATAATTGCTAATGGGTTTAAAATAATTTATTCAATAGTAAATGGACACAAGATGAATAGAAATTATCCAATTTACTTTGATGGTGAGTTTTTTTTTTTTAGAAGGAACGGGTATTTTCAAACACCAAAGTTTACTTTTTTTTGTCTTTTTCATTTATTTAATTTTTTTGGTTTTACATTTAGTGATACATTTATTCTGAACAACGACACATAGTTATATAGTTTGGTTTAATAAGTGAATGTAAATCAAACTAATTCGCCGGTTCCAAAAGTTTTCAGAACATAATAGATAAGTTAAATGCAAAAATATTTTAAACATATTATTATAAAATAAGAAATACAACTATAAAATATATTCTCTTTAAATACGCTTTGTAAAAATTTCATAAAATATAAAGTTTTTTTTTTTCATCTTTGGTTAAAAGTAAAATTCGACAGTCAGGGGATACACTATAAGGGGTTGTAGTACCCCTTATTCCTAAAATTTTAGTTGATATTCAAGGGACATTACTACTATTCCAATGAAATACTTATCTTAAGCTAATACTTTTACGAGATTTCATCTCTACCTTAATCATAATTCGACACATATTTCTATTTAAGATATTAGTAGAAGCTTCTATAATGATTACATCTATATAGCAAACTTGCTCTACGCATTATTAGTTTATAATTGTTAACATGTGCAAGCAAAATATTTAATATCTACTGACTCATATAATGCATATAATAAATATAAAATATTTATAGTCTATCGACTGGTTTCAATAATAATTGAAGGATTTACTGTTCCTAAACAATGGATATTATCCAAAATTTTGAAAAATTAAATAACAAAGTTTTATTGTTATTAGATTGAAGATCTAGTTTTTCTAGTTTTTTTTTTCAATTGATGTATGGAATACATATAATTTTCAGACATTTCAAAGAATGTTGATGCTTTTAGCAATAATAACATTACAAATGAAATTGTATACTTTTTTCTGTACCGAAAGATCAGTTAATCTTGGAAATACTGATTCGGTTCTTTTTGGCCAAATGTCATAATATGATTATGCGAGCTGAGTCAAATATGATCTACGTTTCATATGAATAATAAGAAAGCAAATAAAAACATTGAAAATGAGAATATGTACGCATATTCAAACTTTGCTTTAGTTATTAGCAAAAGTTTATTCGGTTAAAACTTTGGCTCTGGCTTTGGCAGTTTCCTCACGAATGTGTTTAAGAAGTTCATCGTGAGTGTGAAACATTAGAGCTGTCTCATTTCTGTTGTCGGACAGGAAATAATCAATGGCTCTTACGCGGCTATCATCTTGACTGAAATATAAAATCAGCATTGAGTGAATTTCATTTCACTGTACTTATAATATTAGATGGGAAAACAGCACTCACGTATCAGCGATGATATACTTGGTGTGTTCCGTTAGTTTGCAGATACGGCCACCATGGAATAAGAAATCTGCCTCCATGGCTGTATAGAAGGCAGAGACATTGGACTCTGGCACATTGAAAACAGCATACTTGTCAAAGTAAGCTATGATCCCAGTATACTTGTCAGTTCTAACTGGCGGATTGATTTCCGCTCTCAGTTGCGCAATTTCCATAGCGTTAAGACGCTAAAGTTATAAGTATTAAATGAGGTATGATTAGATAGAGTATATTTTCCTACCATATGATCAGACCTTAAGATAAAGGTTTCTAGTGACTTAATCTTCACCGGCTCAGTGAAAGAGTCCCCAGTTTCATCGTAAAAACACTTGTATGAACGTCTTGTTATTGGCGATGCATATAAGATTTCTTCCGGATCAAATGGGGCATATCTGCCCAAAGCTACAATCCTCAGCAACCATTCCATTTTAACCACATCAGTTTCACTGTCATTTTCATACTTCTTCCAATTTAATGGATCTCCTACAATGATACAAAATGTCGTTGGTCCTTCAACTTCAACAACACGACCGCTGTGCTGCACTATTAAATGCTCCATATCAAGGCGATATTTATCCACGCCGCCATTATAAATCAAGAACTCCAAGCCTTGCAATATCTCGGAGTAGATCTGTGTTTGAAGACGTGTGTTCTTCTTAAATGGCTGATTTATATCTTCCAAATATAATTGTTGCTTTGTTGTCTTAATAACAGGCAAGCATGAGTCAGTCATACACATCAGATCGAATACAGTTAAGCAACTGGTATAGATTTTATCAAACCTTATACTCATGACTCTTGGAAAACGTAGAGTATAATCAGTTTTGCAATGGGGGTGACCAGCTTTGACTAAAGTCAATTCGGTACCTCTCGCCTACGAGATATTAGTTAGAATCTAATATTTCACACACAGGGCTTTCCAAACTTGATGTTTTTTAAATTATTATTATTCAAACATCGGGTTTGGAAAGCACAAGCGATTAAAATAATACGAACAACAAAAACGCAGGATACGCGAGGATCAATCCAAACGTCCGGCCTCACTATACCGAACTCTAAATTGGAATGTCTGAATTCGGGATCCTCGAAGTCATCGTTAAAATATGGTCCCAACTTTTCGTTAATCAATTCCAAATCTTTCTGAGACAAACCAGCTGATATTCTGCAGAACGCTGTAACTTTCCCTGTAACATTAAATGATTAGGAATTTATTTTCTGGATACATGATACTGTCTTACTGCTCTCGTCATTGAAAACACCGCAAACAAAATGCACAACTTGCATACTGCAATATGCTTCAGAGCGCAAATCGCTATAATTGCCACCCATTACAACTAAATCCAGATCAGTTACGAGTCCGTCAAAGTACTAAAAGAATAATCATTAAGTATAATTAGTTATAAATATGATATATAATAATTAACGTCTGGTTTTAGCTTGTACCATCCCGTTCTCTCGTTGGGCAAATACTTGGAATCATGTCGTTTCATTACAATGCCTTCCTGAGCATTGTTCATTGCCTCATTCATAAAATTAATGACATGAGCCTTCTTCTTTGCTACACTGTAATCACAGTAAAGATAAACACCTTCCTTATTTTCAATCATATTTTCCAGAAAGATTTTTCTTTCGAAAAGAGGCTTATCAATCGCTGGATATCCATTCCAAAAGATCAAATCAAAGCTGACGAAACATGCTTGATATTCATCTTCAGGTTTTAAGTTTTTAACATCGACACGATAACCTAATTTAAACATGAGTATGTTAAAATATTTTCCAATCTTTTAAATGAATATACCTTTAGACGCGAATTTTTTTTCGGCCTTATTCCAAAGCATCATTTCTCCGTCTATGATGAAATTCCTGGCATTCGACTTTATAAGTGATGGCAGAACATCAACCAACTCTTGAAATTTGCTCGTAAAATCAAAGCCGTTTCGGGAAAACAACTTTACAACATTATGATTATAATGTATCTGGAATCTTTCGCCGTCATATTTTGTTTCCATGAAGTATACGTGTTCTCTTCCAAACAGCTTCGAAAAAATATCTTTGCAGCATCGCTTTGATAGCATAGGGCGAACGCATGAAAATAATTGAACTGCAATATCACCTTCTATTGGGTTCTCAGCAGACAATATGGTGCATATCTACAAATTAATATTATTTAATAAATACTCAATTTTATTAATGAATATTTACTTTTTCCAAACTACTTAAACGGTTAAATAGTTTTGGTGCAGTCCAATGAAGGCTAGTTAAGATTTTGTTATACCCCAACCCCAATTTAAGATCTTTGAAGATGATCCTTATAAACCATTTTTGCTCTAATGGCGTAGTTGCTGATATTACACTCAAAATAGTATCTTCTTGAATACCTACATTTATAAAAAATGTCAATTATTAATTAGTTGATGAGATTTGTAGGATAATAGATATTTACTTTTATTAGTCGAATAGAACGATATGTTATCCAAATAACTGTTAAGTTCATATATACTCATAGAGCCTTTATCGAAAAAACGCTTGCTCAGCATCTCAGATGCGACATCTGCAAAGTCGCCCGCCTTTCTGGCTGTATGAATATCTTTATATTTCTTCAATAGCGTTGCTTCTTCAGCAGTCAAAGACAACTTGTTGATCAGTACTTTTATGAATGTACTTTCTTGTAATTGATAGGGATTGCGATGTCTCTCATATTGAGGCAACAACAGCCTGATTATGGGAAACAGCGATTTATCTACATCCCGGTTACATAATTTGGCTTTGCTCTTAACGCTCTGCATATACTCATGCAAAATTGTTGTTTTACCAACTATATCCGGGGAGTTTTTGATCCCTTCGCAAGCCCTGCAGAAGTCGTTGAAAGAGTTCAGAGTAGCGATGTTGTCACCTATGGGTGCCACCGCAATGCACCCTTTAGACATTATGAAAATGGGAAGAACAATGTATTAAACACTGAACACTGCGATTTAGCAAACGTAAATTTACAGCAATGCACTCTCAGTACATACAACCACAAAGGGCGTCGTTTTATAACTAACTTCAACTGACTTGAACCGGCTAGTCCAACATCCCCTCTCGATCATTCCCGCACGTACTGATGCGCATTACGAACGACGCCATTTCGGATGGAATATTTCCATACATTTTCTTCCTGTATTCAATATATAATATATAATACGACTATTTGCAATGGGAACTACTAGTTTTTGAGATAAAAATATGTAATTTCATTAATTTTCTTACAAGTTCATCGCATTATAACAACTTGTACTTTATTATATTAACATATATTATTTTATATAGAAATTTTGACAAAACATGATTATCAAGTTAAACATTGTTACGTACATTACTAACATAATTTATTGTAAATTATTCGATTTCTGGAACATTGATTTCGTTTCACGTTATGTTTATCCTTTTCTTAGTTTACCTCATTCGTAAAATAAATAAACACTGCTGAACTTGCTTCCATATTTGTAATCAAACACTCTACAGCATAAAACAAATATATACGTATGCAGATTTTATTATGTCCTTAAATTTTATGTTAGTAATTAGCCATTGAAAACATGATCATAAATCGCTATCGGATTTTTTTACAATAGTATAATAAAAATAATAATGTTTATTGCATCAGTCGTACAAAAACAACATATACAGAAATAAAAAGAACAAAATAAATAAATATTATTTCAAAAAAGTCAACTGATACATGGGCTATTCCTGCTCTGGTAGTATATTTATTTACAAATGGTAAACATGCTTCCTCTCATTTTACTTAATAGATAAACAGAGGAGATAAATCTAAACGACTTATGTAACACAATATATTGAATAACATGATCCAGAATGAATCATCTATGACTTTTTATTTTGGAGATAGAATTCTTTGCCATCAGCACAAATGCATATAATAACTATAAATTTCTTAGCATTCATGAATATTGGATCGAGATAAACCTGGTAAACTAACCTATCCCACATTTCCTTCCCAGACCCTACAAAAATATGTCTCCGACCTGGAAAACAGCTGTATTGATCTGCTGCACAGAGCGTGCGTGCAGAAGCTGGAACAAAGGAAAATTCCGGATGATGTTTTGGTTGCTATGTGCAGAGAGATGCTGCAGCTTGCATTGTGGGAGTGCAGCTGGGATTCGCTGAAATTGCAATCAATACTCAGACGACTCGAATGATCAATACATCTATTTTAGGTGGGGCAATTGCATATGCCATGCGCTTCTGTAATACATCTTATTTCTCGTATTTGAATTTATTGATATTTAAATTTTTATTCGTGCTTCAGCGCACCAATAGTGAAAACATTGAACTACATTGGTAAACAACATTGATTTTGGTATGCAAATAAATAACATTTTCAAAACACAATTATAGGAAATGAGAAATATTTAAAGTAATGGTATAAGACGCAAACATAAGAAACATTCTTCTTTTATGAATTTACAGTTGACTACATCTACCGGTCGATGGTTTAAGTAAAGCAACAGCCTATTATAATGGCGGATTTAACGAAGTGAAGTTAGTAACATCGAGCACCTTCAAGTGATTCGTCCATGTTGAACTTCAGGTGAAGTCTCCAAAAACAAAAGTATTTTATGTATTTACTTGATGCTCTTCGAGTGCCAATTCGAGAAGAATTTGTAAATGAAAGTAGAAAGATTGTCTGCAAAAGCCACGTCCAACGAAGTTGATATTATTTTAGGTGTTGTTTTTTCGTTGTTTTTTTTTCTCGTTCTTGCAAAGTAAAATGACATTTAATAGCAAATACATAATACTATTTGTATACATATGACACAGGAGAGGAACTATTTAGTGGTTGACATGGAGAAGGCTGCTGGAGAGGACTGTGGAGACCCTCCAATACTTATTGACAGTGGTACCGAAAGCATAAATGAGAGTCCAATTGGTGAAGACAGTTCACATCACTCGTCTGCTTCAACATCTCAGGTTGACACTGATATCTGGGATATTGGTAAACAAAATATAATATGCACAGACACACCTTCTAAAAATCATTGTTTTAGATGATACTATTAAGCAACCACATGGTGTCAAGAATATTCTGGACAAGGCTATCTCTGTTGATGAAGATAGTCTCATAAAACCACTAGAACCTACCATCTGCTGCACATCGCAAAATGTTAGCTGTGACATGAATTTATTGCATCTGGACAAGCCTCTGCTCTCCATCTTGCGCAGAACTCCAGCAAATACTGATCTCCATAGACGTGTATCATTTCCCACTGACTTTGGAGTCTTGGCCATTTACAAAGAACCTGATCTTAAGACACCATATAAATTAGGTAAAGTCAAATATCCTACATTTCATGGTATTGATTGTAGAATGCTTTCAGACGAGACCACTTCTGAAAAGATGATCACTTGTTACCAAGAATCATGCAAAAGACACAATGCTGTTGAACTAGATACCATCAAAAATCAGATTATTGTAAGTAAAATACTCTCTGAGATCACACATATATTATACAAATTGATTTGTAGGAAATCAAAAACAATACCAATTTTTCTGCAGTATTGAACTTGGCTGGTATAAATTTGACCATGGAAGTATGTGAAACTCTAGAAGACCTCTTGAAATTGTCCAATTTCCAAACAATAAAAATTAAAGATTGCAAATTCAATGATGAAAGCATCAGGGAGTTTTTGAACATCCTGGAATACTATGACAGTGCCTCAGAATATATTACCACTGATTTCTATAAAGAGACGGATACGTGGAACACTTTTTGCAGCATGCTCTCAAAGAGCTCTGTTTTAGAATCATTGACGTTGGAGGGCTTCCTGTTTAACGATAATTATATAAAAATGCTTCTGCAAAATATCAAGGTTAACGATACTCTGATCACTCTAAAGCTGAGTAACTGCAACATTGGTTTCTCGCCAATGTCTCACTTAGGTAATAATATTTATTTAAAGCATCGAACTCGATTTTCAATGAATTATAATTTTCCAGTGGACACAATACAAGTGAGCAAATCAATCACCGAATTGTATTTGCCGCAGACCGGCCTCTATACCAGAGAAACCGAACTCCTCGGCAAGCTTCTGAGTAACTACCATGACCTGAAGGTGCTGGACATCAGCAATAATTTTATTGGTGACAGAGGCCTTGAGGTGCTCGCCAAAGGGCTGTGCAATCAAGACGACGACATTTGCGGACTGAATGTGTTCGTGATTTTTAATAACCAAATTACAGAGAAGAGTGGACCAATAATCTCTAATATTATTGTAAGAGCAATCTGTGTTAAAGATGTTAAGGATTTCAGATCCAATTGACTTATTGCTAATGTTTGATTATAGGAAAAGTGCAGAACTTTGCACACCCTAAACATTGGGTACAATAATTTGACTGATGCCGTGGTCACGGCGATGGAGTCTGGCCTTAAAAAAACGACTTCTCTGAATTGGCTGGGCTTGCAATCTACCGTTTTAACCGACAAGGGTGTTATGAAGCTAGCAGAACTTATTCAAATGAATAAGTCCTTGACGGTAAGTCCATTACTATGTAATGTAATATGTGTATCTTAGTAAACAGGCTAATCTCGAAATGATATAACACCATTGATAATTTGATAGTTTTAAATAAAAATTGACGCAACAGTAAGATAACGAGAAATCAGAATATTGTTTTCCGGTTACTTGATACTTGTTACAATACACATTCTTTATTTAATTTACATATCTATCTTAATCATTATACTTATTTACTGTTAGATTATTTTTTGTTTCTTTGTTTTGTTTACAAGACCTGGTTTTGCATTAGTCATTAGTATAAAATATTGTATGTTCAAAATAATGACGTGCATTTCGGTTTTCAGAAAGTTAATTTGAAAGGAAACAGGGCGATTCGTAACGAAGGTTTGGAAAAACTTAGCCACGCCCTGACCAATACAATGATTTCCCGCGTGGAACTTGATGCAAGCAGCAGAAATTCAGATGTAAGTTGAGTTCAGTGTAGGTAATAATAGCAATGTCGCTAATGTATTGGGCCTAGGATCCGCAGGGTTTTATGGAGCTGGTGAAGAAGATTAACGCTATCTGCACTGTGAATAAATCGAAGGCGGAGCAGACGTGTGATGAGGAGGTGCTCAATTGGACCATGCAGATCTCGCGAAAGGTGTCCTTGAACTGTGACCCAATCTATCCATCGGCGCCGGCGGACTCTCTGCACACCATGCAGAAGAAGTCTTCAGCATCGATCCCGGGAAGCAGGTTTGTAGTGTCCAAAGTGACAGAGAAGAAGCCTTCGCGCTTTGTCGTAGTGCCGGTGCAACATCACGATTCCAACGAAAGCCTGGCCAGTTCTCCGCCACAAGACGAAGAGGATAATAAATTTTCGAATGTTAGGAGCAGTGTATCCTCAAATGATAGCGTAGAGTCGAACAGCGTGTACGATTCCACCACTCCCAGCGGGGAAAGCGATTAAGGTCGTACTTAAAAAAAAAAGAGAATGGATGAGAGTAAAACACATTTTCTTTATGCACTTCTGTGATACCTTTTGTGTTAATATTATGATTAGTTTCTTTCTATATATATACATATACAAAACATCTTCTTTTTTACCGTTTAATTTGATTTGTTCCCAAAATTTGTGATAACACTAAATCCGTTTAACGTCGCCGACCCTAATCCGGGAAAGCGAAGACCAAATAGATTAAATTTAACCCATTCTAAATAATTCCGCTCATCAACTGCCATCCAAGCATATGTATTATAACTTCACTAAAGCCAGAATAGTAAATACGTATCGCACACTTAAATAAATGAAAATGTTTGTATATGTATAGATATATGTTGTAGCTTTTAAGTTTTCGTTATAAAAGAAACAAAATCAAGTAAAACGAGAAAAAGAAAACACGTTTACAGTACAAAAGGAATGGAAAGCAGCCTTATTTAATTTTTGTTACACTACTGTGATTTTCGTTGTGTGATACGCAAATGAAATTTACAAAATTTCAGATTTGTTTCTTCCCATCCCATTAAATGGTGAATGAGGAATAGCTTGTTGATCAATTAAGTATTTTTTTTCCTTATTATTTTATTTGTTAGTTTATTTTAGAAAATTATAAACCGTAAAGAAATATGTGTATGTATATTCACATATATATATATATAAGCAACTACCTAAGCTGAATCAGGGATTTGCAATTTAAGTTTCTCTACGAATGCAGGGTTCACCATTGTGTGTGTATTGTTTTTATTTTAAACCGTCGCGTTACATTCTGAGTTAGATGCGAATTGTGTGAACTAGTCAACAAAACAAATAGCACGTTTCGGTTTATATGAATTACTCTCACGGACCTTGTTTTAGCTGTATTTAGTACCTTATTCGTACTTTGTTCATTTCGTTAATCTAAGCAAAAATTTCGTTATTTTTCGTTTTTATTTTTTTTTATATGTTTCTTCCTCAGTTCATTATTATTATTATTAATAATGTAAGAGAAACTTGTATTCGAGCTCCTAGATTTTTTTATATCACATTGATATTCTCAATATGCCAAGCCTTTAATATGTTCAGCTGGAGTACAAGTTTCGACACCTAAAAACAATATTACAAAATAAAATAACAAAGAATTATATATATACAGATTATATAGTATGTTTAAAAAATATATATATTTAAACATATACCGGGTGTGGAAAGCTGCCATTTACAAGGCACGGATTTTCCGAATACCAACATTTCGCGGCATGCACTATATATTTTTTTGTAATAATTTAAGGTCGTTACAATTTATTTATTTCCGTTTTGTTGTTTTATAACGTTTACCAAATTTTTTGAAATTTACCACTATAATTATCAAACACATTTCCATTGTATAAACCTATATGCGAAAGCACCGCAACATTTGACTGATTTTGTTTATAAATGTCCTTAGTACTTATGTCGTAAAATTGTTGTTGTAACTCGAAAGTTATGTTTGTTAATAGTTTTTTTTTTTACCAATTCAATGTTATATATATTATTATTTTTGTCTGTTTATATGTTAGTTGTAGCGTATTGTTAACGAACAGAGAGGCATTTACAAGTTATTATTAGCATCTCAAGACAAACTGCCCGGAAATGTTATTTATTAGGTTTATTAGGATGTCCGCCTTAAGAGACTTTCACACCCCGTGTATGCATTATGTTTAAAATGAAAAGCAACAAAAAAAAAACAAAGATAAATAATATATATATTTTTATATTAATGTTGGAAACATATTCAGAAGTATAGATGAATAACGTATATAGACTTAGATTTTTGGTACAAAACAAAGAACATAATAACTTAGTGATATAGTAAACAGTTTTTTTTTTAATTATACATATATATAAAAATTATATTTGAAGAAAAAATAACGTTTGTGAAACATTTAAATTGTCTTGTCAATGCCTGCTGGTACAGAGTTCTTGCGGGCAATTCTCCGAAGATGTTTGATTTTCCCCCTCGTTATTATATAACCAGTTCCAACGATTGTATTGTTTTGATTAAATGGAAATTATTTGTTATATTATTATTATTTTATTATTGTTTTGGAGCTTGTGTATTGATGTCTACAGCGATTTGGATCGATGGGCGATTTCGTGATTTTTTCCGTGATTTCAGCGATGCCTTCATTCTTCAGATACGGATGAATTAATAAACTGCTGCTTGTTTCTAGTTGAAAACTATATATTTTATATAACTTATTGTATGTATCTAAGTGTGCGTTTGTAAGAGCAGCATTTTATTAGTGCCAAAAGAGAATTTTAAGAAAGTAAAAATAAATAAAAACGAAATCGCGCTCGTCCAAATTCAAGCGAGTGATAGAATATGTAAGCAATTCAAATTACTATTAGAAATGTTTTGTACAGATTTATAATGTATATTCACATGCACTTTAGCATTTTGTTGAAAAGATGTTAAATATATATATATATATACATATATATATCTATATACATGTGTAGACCGTGATAGTTGGATTAATAATTTCAAAGAATCTTCCACTCAATTGGAGAGCATTTTCCGCATGCCTTTAGGAAGCAACCAGCAGAAAATTATTAACAGTTAATAATAAAGTTCTTGCATTACGCTTCCAAATTAAAAAAAATAATTTAATATATTTTCTAGTTTTTACAAATCGCTTTTATTTCAACCCTCATTTCCTACAACATTTTTCAGAAAATTTAGAAGCGAGAGATAAGAAAAGTTGAATAAATAATTATAGACTATACAGTGGAACCTCGCTTAACGAGTTTAATCCGTTCCAAAATTTCCGGATTTTTACTCATATAGTGAAACATAATAAAAAATACACATAATATGTGTACACAAGTTTTAATAATGATGTAGCAGGCGCACAATTCGGGACTTGTCTTCTCCTCGTTAAGCGAGTCATTTTCCTTACAATTCGTTAAGCGAGGTTCCACTATTTCAATTTATTCAAATTCTAAATCTTCAATTAATCATTTTTCTTAAATATTAATTTATATTTATAACAAAATGTGGAAATACTTAAATCGTATTACTCATTATATTTATAATGAAATTCATCTAACTATTAAAACATAAAGGCATACGTTTTGTTGTTACCTTAATAATCTAACTACTACTGCCAATTACTCATGCATCTAAATAAGACACGTATTATTATTTTATTACCAAATTTTATACTTAGCAAATGATAAAATTGTATTGATTTGTTGCTCAAGTCACTGCATATTGGTTATTCCTAGGCAACTTGAATAGGCGTTTAAGGGCTGAATAATAATATCCTTATATCCTATATAATTTATAGAGATTTAAGAAACTTACCATAAATTTAATTAATGTTTTAATACGAACATTTAGTATTAAAAATCAATTTTATTTACACGTTATAATGGATGTAGTGGAAAAGAAAACACAAATTTACTGTAATATTGATACAATGTGTTAATACAAATATGATAATAACCATTTATTGTTATAATACAAATAATTGTTTGTATGCAAATCAAGTTACACATCGTAAATTATCATAAACATTCATAAAAATCCAAATAAAAACAATAAACATATTTAATAGAAATAAACTTAGTGTTTATTATTTTAAGTATCATTAAATAGTATCTAGATCAGAGTTCAATAACCTATGACCCACTGAAACAGCAATAACGTATGTTGTTAAATCTGCCTATTTTAAATATGATTGTCGATTGTAGCTCAGCTTCTGAAAATCCTAGTATCTGAATTATGCAACGACGAAGTTTTGTTGCAAAATAAAATTTGAAATTAAATCAATTGTTTGAAATTTAAAAATAGAAATGTATTAAATTCCAAGTATTATGACAAACTCAAATCAAGAATTCGCGTGGGTAGACAGGATCAATAACATTGGGCCTCATCAAGAGACATTCCTAGAAAGTTGAGGTCAATACTGTAGGTTTGATCAATTTTTATGACACATAATAAATATATATTTAGTTTACGAATCTCCATAAAATACAAACGATTGCTTCAAATAATACATATAATCTAATTAAACTATTTTAAATAATTTTTATACACTTGTCTACGCAATTCTATACAATTATAATTGTTTAGAACTTAAGAGAGAAGTAACAAGTTTCTAAGGGGGGAAACTACTGTAGATTTTTACATACAGTTCTTCCCTAAACTCGAGTTGGACAAACCCAGGATCAATAGAGGGTTGATTCAATACATTCGTGGTATCTGAATTGGGTCAACGGGATTCCGTTCCGCCCAGACTTTAGGTGTCAATAAACGTATATGGGATGGGTCAGACCTAATTGAAAATAAACTCACTTCCACTTACGATTCGCTACAAAACGGAAGACCAGCAACTTCAAAAGGCCCAAACTGCAATACACCAGCAATTTTAGTATAATTACAAATTAGTTATATAGTATAATTAATGTGACTCACTCACCATAAAAAAAGTAGATTTCGTCAAAATTCCAGTGGAATTATTTGTTTTTCTTTTTGGAGAAAAGGAACGTATAATGGTTAATGTAATAAATGAACAAGAGCATTTAGTAATGTGAAGTAAAACATTTTATTAAATAGGCAAAATGATTTGTTGTATTTTTTTTCCAATAGAAAAATTACAGAATTATTCTTCCATACCGTCATAAATATTAAATAGTCGTAATCATAGAAAAAACCGCAATTAATTCTTAAATCCGTGGTTTCATATATTACTTGTTTCATTATATTTATATTATTTTTTTTTCTTGAAATCCTTTTTTTTTTAAATATAAATCCTCATGCCACAAAGAATCTGTGCCGCTTTTATGCAAATTAATCACACACTTATAGCATTTTTTTTTTGTCAATAATTATATACTTTTTTGTTATTCGAACATGAACATAGGCTCAGGCTACTTTGATTTGACTTGAACTAAATATGATTTGAAAATATTAATAGTACTAAGATTTTGTTTAACACATACAGCCCCCCTCCGAGTCGCTCTGATGATTTTGTAATTGAGGTTGAGTTTGTAAGTCAACAGCTGCAAAAGATTGTTAAGAAAAACAGCACATCCCACAAGATGAGTCTATATGGAGAACGAACAAAAATAATAATAATATTCGAAACGTAACAGAACGATCATGCAAACAAAAAATATGTTTATTGCTTTCTAAAAAAAGTAAAATAAAATATGTTTCACTTTTCTTTTAGATAGTTCAATCCCCTTATACAATATCTAAAATTCTACGTATGTATAGATATATAAAATATTGCTTGCACCCAAAGAAATGGTGAAATGAATATCCGTAACGCAACGAAAGCTCTGATACTTTGTGCAAAGCATGGATCAATAATGTTGCCATTATTGCAATAATCTCGCAACATCGATCATCATCATAATTCAATATAAAATAACTATATACAACATTTCCGTTGCAACAATCAACATAAAATAAATGCATCACAATTGGAGAAGAAAATAATAATAAATTAAAAGAATATAATGTATGTATAGATATAGTATGTATATATATATATGTATATAAATATGGACAATTAATACATTAATTATTTGGACCTTGATAGAAATCGTTCATTATTGCACCGAATTTAAGCAAAATGTAAAAAGAGAAATTAAACGCTTTTGATTAGAAAAATAATAGCTGTCCTTGTAAAAAAAAACTGTCGTCAAAGACTACAAATTTTATAAAACAGGAAAAACAAAATAATAGTAATAATCAGATAAGTAAACTAAATTCCCTATAGGAATCATTCAATTTAAGTAACGATAGAAATCATTAACTAGCATGCACAGCCGCCATCCGGATCTTTTGCCTCGCTCGGTGTATCTTTCAAAACAACTTCTTGCACTAAAAGAAAAAAAAAACAAAAATTGAGGAAAATATAAAACGAAATAAAAAGATCTCCAATAAAGAAAAACGAGTAAGGGATGGATTTTGATAGAAGCATGCGTAACAGAACTGGCACAAACGCATCATGCTGATAACAGAATGCATGCTCTTGCTGAAAAATAACGTTGATAAAGGATACTGTCTTCTGGTGGTTTATTTTCTGTTGAATCCATGCCTGGTAAAGCAGCAGCTACACGCCTAAATAACTGTTGGAAATGATATGTTTTGTGTTAATTGATTGTTGATGAGTGTGGCTTGTTTTTGATGGATTACCTGTTTAACATTATAACCTGCTTTAGCACTAGTTTCAATAAACATAACATTGAGCTCTTTTGCTTTTCTATCACCCTCCTCCGTGCTCACCTGCCTCTTGTCAGACAGGTCAGTTTTATTGCCAACAAGCATGATGATCACATCAGTGCCCCTCTCTGTTCTCACATCGTCAATCCACTTAGAAGTTTGGTGAAAGGAGTTGGCATCTAGAAAAACGTCATGTCAAGTTTGGATTTGGATGATGGTGGTGCTGGTGACTCACTAGTGATATCATAGACTACAACAGCAACAGTTGAATCACGGATGTAGGAAGGGATCAGTGAGCGAAACCTCTCCTGACCAGCAGTGTCCCATAGCTGCAAGCGGACAGTCCTGTCCTCTAAGTACATGGTCTTCGACAAGAAGTCAATTCCTATTGTTGCCTACTCAGTGGCAAGAGAAAAAAAAGAAACAAGGGCAACTTAGAAAGGGCTCAATGACAGGTCATCAATTATTACCTGATAGGTGTTATCGAAGCTATCATACATGAACCTGGTAATTAGCGAGGTCTTTCCAACTGGAATATTAGATAGTTTAAATATTTAGGAATGAAGGGATGGTGATGGGTCAACCCCAATCACACATAACCTATAATATCGATTGGGCTCTGATGCCACCTACGCAAATATTGAAATGATTCCGAAAGGAAAGCGAGAGAAAACAGCAGGTATGGAAGGTAAAGGTTGAAGCCTTTCCGGGTTTTCTGCGAAGCCGGAATGCGAGTAACAGCAGCCAAACCCGGTTTATTGATCTTGGGCCTTGGCTCTGTTTGCACCTCTCGTCGAGGAGTGCGAACTTACCGCTCTGCTCCCCCAGGAACACCAGCTTGAACTTCCTCAGCGGATTGCCGAAATCCCCGGACGTAGACATCGCGCGGCCGCTGCGAACTCAACGAAAACGACTCTAGGTTGTGGAAATGTGCGAAATACTCAGCAGGTCATCCAAGCTAAGTCCGTGCCTCGTCTAGGGGCAAAAAACACGGATCGAGGAAAAACACGTACAAACAGAAACTGACAGCGCCAACGACAAGACGAAGACGGCCACAGAGCAGACGCCACGGCAGCGACTCCACGGCGCACGCGTATTCCACCACGCCCCGCTGCTGCGAAAACCCGTTAACTCGAATGTCGGATACTCAGATAAATCAATAAATTTGCGAACGAAATGCAGGATATCGCCTTCCACAACTGCAACTGCACTTTCCTCATACATCCAGAACTACTTACAGGCTCATAGAATTTCTCTGGAAGTCGGTTCTACCCTTCGAAAGCTATCTCCACCGATGGTTCATTTGAACTACCAATCAATAACCAATTTAAGAGTACAATGTTTCTTATAGGAAAACACCCAAACTTACAAAATGTTACACCCTTGAAGGTTGTAATACACGTTTTCACGTTTTAGAATATAATGTAATTAAAGTTTCTCCAATTACAGACGAAGCCACAAAAATGTTCACCAGGTCCAATCTCTTACTCAACTTAAGGTACTACAATTTAAACTCTATGCCCATAGAATATGAGCCTTGAATCCAATTAGTTGACATCAGCTATAGTTACATTATTAAATACAACAAATTAGTTAAAATAAAACAAATTACAAATAAACTATACACAAAGTTTCAATTAAAAGCTTATTTGAATATTTATTTTTTCTGGAAAAAGTTCGAAAAATGATTTTATAATTGAAATTATTAGAATATAATGGTATTGTAATGATATTAAAGGATTATAATTATTTTTCGTTCAAAGTAAGATTTTGCCATTATCATCTCCATTTTCCGGAACTAATCATATTATATGGCAGGTGCTCGATTTTTCCCTTCCTAGGCCGTATCCCCGGAGGTTCATTTGAACTACCCGCGTAGTAACAAAGCTCAAATCAATAACCAATTTAAGACTACGGTGTTATAATACAATATGAAAACACACAAACCAACAAAATTTAATTCGGCTTATCTGAAATTCTTCTTTTCTAATCTGATAATAATAACAATTTATCATCATAACTATCTAACGTATTACACTAAATGCACTTGAATTATATATATGTACAATCTGAGGATTGTATAAGTCCTCGTGTTAAATATTAAAAAAATAATATCGAAAAGAAAATACACATGAATTAGAATACAAAGTTGCATCATTACATTTGAAATTGATTAGTTATATTACCATGAGGATTAATTCGGTGTGAATTCAAATAATTTTGATTGAGCACTAAGCAGGCTAACGAAGTAGAGGATTGCTGCCTTCTAGTGCTGTTTCATCACGAGTCGTCAAAGATCAAAAGGCAAGAGTTGATTTGCTTATTGATGTCTGGAGTGCCTTTAGATGTAGAAGTGTATAAATTGTTTAAAAAACAACAAATTTATGAAATTAAATTAATTTCAACATTGCGTGTAATTTTCTGAACAACAGTTACAAATTAAACTTTTATTTGAGCTTAAATATAGAAGAGCGTGCAGGCGGTAATAATTCTGAATTTCACATGTGCGTCGATCCTTTCATTATTAACAAGTGTGTCTGGAGTAGATGAGTTCATCAATTTTGTATTCAGCCGTTATATAAAATATGTATTCTATATTGGATTACTTCTATATACCGGGTGCATCTCACAACACACTTGTAATTTCCCTTCTTCTATGAATTACATTACAACTAATTGTCCCGTCTATTAAAAAGCAAACAAACATTTTTGATAATATGTTTAGTAGGTTGATTGGTCTACATAAGTGCTTCTCAAATATTGTTCCACATTAAATTAGATAAGAAAACTTAAAAGCAATGGAAACGTGTATTTTATATAATTCTATTCTTATGCAGTACGAAAACTGAATAGTGATTATAGGTAATTAAGTATAAAGGAAATGGTTTCTAAGTTTGGAATATTTTAACGACATATTTATGGTGTCCATCAGTTTTCCAATACCAAACTTTGGCAAATCTCCAAACATTAGTCATATTTATTATCAACTCTGCACGTTGCGTTATAAACGCAGTTTTAGCGCAATTTAACCCACAGCAATATTATTTGCGATTGTTGTTTCCTTTATTTTCTGATAACACTAAAATGATAATAACTCAATCCTTTTTTTAAATATTCATATTCAATGTAAGTCTAATGAAAATCTAAGTGATAGCAAATAGTGAATGAAAATTTGAAGGCTGATAATAAAATTTAAATGAAAAATATTATTAGTAAATCTGATCTACAAATTGCTCAGACAAGCTTTAATTGCAGATTACAATGCTGCATCTACACTATGCCTGATTTGAGACTTCTTTATTCGTATATTTTCAGAACCTTAAATGGTAGCTAGCAAATGGGACATTTGCTTGTCCCACAGGTTATTGGGACAGGCCCAAAAAAAATGATGAGTTGGAACACCCTGTATAGATCAAATGCGCACGCCTTTCGTTCCACGCTGTTCAAATGTCACATCCGCAATCAATATGCAATTAATATTAAATTAATCCAAATTGGACGAGTGCGTCTTGTCGGTGGATGGAATGATTTATCGATTCAAAGCTCTCTCATTCATGTGCGAACTCAGTTTAACAACGAAGTTCGTTGAGGGCGTGTATGTGTGGTTGCCTGACCGTTCTGGGATCTGTACTTTAACAGCATCCAGGTCGAATTTACTAACGGAAGAAGTGTGTATTAGGGGTCTAAATCTATCATTAGGTGGTTTCCTGTGATAACGACAGGAAATCCGGTTTCCGTCAAGTTTCGCGCTGCCGATTTGAACCTGCTGACAGTTAGAGTAGTTCATTTGAGCCGACTGCAAATATTGGTCAAAGGTGAATAGGTAGTAAAGAAAAAAAGAACAAGAAGAGAAAAAGATCACTCCCCACCGCAGATACCAGATACAATCGTTCCTTCTTGTTGTTAGTCGATGATTCGAATTGTTATAATTGTGCTGGCAGTTGGCTAAACGAGCGCAGTGAAAATCCCTACGTGCGATAGAAACTAAAAAATCCCCCAGTCAGAGGCATCATCCATCTATGGTATATCTGGGTATATATATTCAATAAGCGAGAAAATAGCCGCGAGACACGGCCCGATAATTCGCAGAGTCGCAGGGCACGTAACACGAAAACAGTGAGCAACAAACGAGGGAGGAAAACAAATCTAATTGAGCAGTTAAACAGAAAGCGATCAGGAGAGGAGAGGAATAAAGTAGATTACACATTGCACCGTTCAAGTGTTCCAAACCATCGAGTTCAGGTTTATTGTGGTGTGCGGTCTACGTAGCTCCGGTAGGGCTGTAACGTGTAACGAACGCGTAACTGCGA
Source organism: Nicrophorus vespilloides (assembly GCF_001412225.1). Lineage (NCBI taxonomy): Eukaryota > Metazoa > Arthropoda > Insecta > Coleoptera > Silphidae > Nicrophorus > Nicrophorus vespilloides. Next base: position 74,255 of record NW_017095538.1, read on the forward strand.
GCGCAGAATTCCAAAGCAATAATACGAAATACGGGTTATATTGTTTATATGTTGACTATATGTGTAGTTGTTTGTTGTAACGTGCGACCACCGATAAACGAGCAAAGGTCCCACCACGTCCTATAACACCCTTTGGATTGCTGCAGGAGCGGAAGACGATAGTAACGAGTAAGTGGCAACAGCAGCAGGTCACGTACAATTTTGGGCCAATTAAACGCCAATGGTGTTCATGTTGATGAGCAAACCTCACTGCAAAGTGGCCCCAATTGAACTTGCATAGCTTCATCAATTTGATTAATCAGACAGGGGTTCGGACAGACATAAATGTTTACAGAAGCCAGTGCCCTAGGAGTGAACAAGCTTCCATCAAATTATTTTATCACTGATATTTAAAAGCAAATGAACCTGGAATCTGTTTGTTTAGCTTCTGTGTATCTGGTTATTATCACTTTAAAATCATAACAAACATACTATGAATAACTTTTGTATAAACATTTTTCGCACATACACCAATTTCACTCCATCCACAAAACCCACCAGCTCCATTCCACTTACTTTATCCATTTTTTTCCCTTCCCCTCTCCAACAGGCATATTTTTATATAAACATACATACAGATTGCTTCAAATAAAATTCAGTTAAAATTGAAGCACAGTGAGTCCTTGAATTTTATGTGGTTTATACTAGATTACATACACACACACTCTGATAAATATATATACATACATATATAAATATATATATATTCCATTACTAAACCACAAAGCTTATCAGCAGTGCAAATAGCTTAATTCAATTTTGCAACGTTCATTTTTGTTGTTGTACTCTGGCAGATCATACTGGAGGGTGTCCAAGTGCCAGCACGCAGTCCTCAAGACTTACAGCCAACCAACTCTGGGTTGGCGCCAGCAAGTCCTGACATGGATGACACCAGCAGTAAAAGGCAGGCTACAAGGTAGGAAGCCGAAAATCGGCAAGGGACCAGTGATAAGAAACTGCTGTGTTTTTTTGAGTTTTAGAGTGTTCAAGAAGAGCTCTCCTAATGGAAAGATCACCGTTTACCTAGGCAAACGCGATTTCGTAGATCACATATCACATGTGGACCCTATCGGTAATTCGAATTTTATTCGATCTGATGACTTGGTCTAATCATGTTTGTGTTTGCAGATGGTGTTGTTCTTATAGATCCAGAGTATTCGAAGGGTCGTAGGGTGTTCGGACACGTCCTGGCCGCCTTCCGCTACGGAAGAGAGGATTTAGATGTACTCGGTTTAACCTTTAGGAAAGATTTATACCTCGCCGCCGAACAGATATTCCCGCAAGAAAACAATACTAGACCATTAACTCGATTACAAGTAAGTGCCACCTTCTTTATACTAAATGTTTTTATCCCACGTAAAGTTCGATGGAATTAATGTTAAAATATTTAACATTAAAGCGAAGATGAAATCTGAATCCTACACTCCAGTCACTTGCTTCCAGTAAATCATGAGCAAATAATGCAAACCTAATCATTGTTATTGATATTGGTATATGATTATTGCGATATGTGCATTTTTATAAATAGTGAGTTACTTAATATGGGAAACTATTGTTACAAACGTAAACGGATGTTACTTTATATTAATATTGACTAATTTGAAATTTCAAGTAAAGTACGATGAGTCGTTTAAATTCTCTATATGAATAATATTGTAAACGATTTCCCAATATGATTATTGTAAATTGCGTATTGTTACTTAATATGGGAAACCATTGTTACAAATATAAGCGGATCTTAATACTAATTTGGAAATCTGATGAGTCGTCGGAATTTATATATTTAAACTTAACTTTTAACGAACTTATTTCAATATCAGAACTAGCAAAATACACTAATGGAGAAAAGGCAATATTCAAAAAAGGCTCATACATATATACGACTTACGTAGCTAATGTTTGGAATGCCAGATTGAATGTTTGTTATCGATTGAAGAGTAAACAAGTAGAAAATAAAATATATTTTTGGAAAAAAACGGAACGAAAGCTTTACATGTAGCAAAGTAATTTTGAGATTTGTATTAATTCGAAACGAAAAATTGACAATGTCGCAAAACGAAATTTACTAATATTTAAAGAACACTTTGGTTCAACAGTAAATAAAAACATCCAAGCTTTAATGCTTGTTGACGTATTATGTTACTTATTGTTGACCTACGCAAAAAGCGGATTTATTTGCTACTTCAAGTTCTAAATATTAGTATTATGTAAACAAAATAGTAAATATTACTCAAAAAAATATGGAACAAATACTTCTTCATTTCATTTTTTTACGATATACGATGCGTATACAGATTGGAGAACTACGAAGATTATCAATTTCGGTGAAGTGTGCATTACAACGTGAAATATGTAAGGATTTAACATATTCCTTTGGAGATGTCTTTGAAATGGATGCTCGTGCTCTTGAGACGATATTCGTATGAAATAATATTTCCGTAACAACTGAAAATAAGGGAATTACGACGTTGTTATTTTTACGTGGATTATGATGGGAAATCTATATATAAATGACCATGAAATCAGTACCTAAATATAGTATTTTTAAACTATATTAAGATCTTAAGTCTCATTCCAATTCCCAACACATTTATATGATATTTCATTCATAATTTACTTCATTATAGACTTGAAAATTGAATTATCTTTAATTATTTGTATGCCATTTACATGTAGATCAACTAAACTGAAGTAAATTCAATATTATTGATCGTAATGTAAGAGTAAATACAGAGAAGTACGTTTTTTTATGAACGTATTTTTCATTACTATAAGTGATTGATCTTATTCAATTACAATTTTGAAGTTTGATTTCAATTGATCTCAAGTCTGTTGTAATAAACATATGACAAGGTTCGAAGTTTAAAGTCGGAGGTGGTTTTGACCGGTAGGTGCAAAGTGTATCGAATTATCGGTTCGTTTCCTATTAATCCCAGACAATTGAAATGTTTCTTCGCTATTTACACTTGATGAATACATTTATTAAACGGACGCAATATTTTGCAAATAAAGAGATTTTCAATTTATTTTAGCAATTTCATATTAATAAAATAAGGAATGTATTAAGTTTGCAATATTTAGAAAAATGAAATGTCTCGGTTTTAATTCTAGAGGTCGTGTTTTTTTTCTCTGTTGTTGAATAGGAACGTCTAATTAAGAAATTGGGACCAAATGCATTTCCGTTTTATTTTGAATTACCACCACATTGCCCTGCTTCAGTGACACTGCAGCCAGCACCTGGTGATACCGGCAAGCCTTGCGGTGTCGATTATGAACTGAAAGCGTTCGTAGGGGAAACCCAAGATGATAAACCGCATAAACGAAATTCTGTGAGGTAATTGCCTTGTCCAAGGTGTGTCGCGAAGAAAGGAATATCTGGAATCGCGACATGCCTATGATATTGTTATTGTAGTCGATGCTGATACATCATATTTGCGTGCATGATTGATGGTTGTCTTACAGGTTAGCTATAAGAAAAATAATGTACGCTCCGAGCAAACAGGGAGAACAGCCGTCCGTCGAGGTGAGCAAGGAATTTATGATGAGCCCTAACAAATTGTATTTGGAAGCTTCGTTAGACAAAGAGTTGTACCATCACGGTGAGAACATCGCTGTCAACGTGCACATAGCCAACAACTCGAACAGGACAGTGAAAAAGATCAAGGTGTCTGTTCGTCAATTCGCTGATATTTGCTTGTTCTCAACTGCACAATACAAGTGTACAGTCGCCGAAACGGAAAGCGAGTAAGTTGATGCGTTCCGATCCTCCTATATACAAATTAATTACACGTTCAATATCGAATTCCCAATTGCTCCCAATTAGTCGCTACTTCGTCCGTAAATGCGCTCGTCCTGTTTTTGTTCTCCAGCTATGGTTTGCATTTTCGAACAATGGCAAGTACACATTCCATTGTATTTGGCGTACGGACCTTATCTGTCCTGTCTGCCCATCCACTCGAATTGCATTTCACATTTATCGACAGATAAACAGAAACAACATATTTTTTTGGCTGATGTCCCTGTGCATAGCATAGTATCAAAACTTTATTTTCATATCTATTTCCAGCCGCGCTGCACGAAATAGAGCGTACGTGATTTTGTCCCCGAGTTAAAATTATTTTGCGAGGAATCTATGCAGACATATTCAATTTGGTTGCTATTTGTAGTCTTCGTTTAAAACCGCGAATTAGCCGGGTTTTGTCAGTAGAAATAAATTAGTATCGATCCTCCTGGAATAATAAACATCCGGTTGAATGTGTAATGATCGTGGGAAGTAGCGACTAGTTATTAGCATTACTAAATATTCATGCACCAGTTTTAGGGAGTAACCGATATAAATACATCCAATTATTTTTAGTTATCTTGTTATGTTTAAAGGATATTATTATTTAAAAGAAAAAAGAATGAAGCAAAACAGCAAATGCAAAACAAAACGACGTTTTTAATTTACTAGAGACTGCGTTTTTCGTTCTTGCTATGTAGTGCAAAAGAAAAAATAAGATTAACTAGAGTTTTTTTTTTTATTTGTTACGTATGATTTTGTTTTCTTAGATGTACTTCTTGCAAGGTGTCGTAACTGCACCTGTTGTTAATCCTTTATTTCTTTATTCTTGTTTTCTTTCATTTAGAGCGCACGTTTGCATTTCGCTAAGAGACTGACAGGCGTTAAACACATAACAAATGTTATTAATCTCAAAGAACTGTAATCATGTGACGCATCCATTTGAACACTGAGTGGAGTCAGATAATATAATAGGTAGATGCATATTACAGAGCAGGTTGCCCAGTTTCGCCCGGATTTACTATGTCGAAAGTATTCGCAGTACGTCCTTTATTAGCAAATAATAAAGATAAAAGAGGGTTAGCTTTGGATGGCCAATTGAAACACGAAGATACGAATTTAGCGTCGTCAACTATGTGAGTTAGAGTTAGAGAAGGACCGATTTGTAATTTAAAACCTGGTGTTGGTGTTTGCATGAGTAGGTACAGAGACCAGGCAGGCGATGGGGAAAATGATCTATGTGTATCAAAAAAAAAATACAAGACACCGTATTTTGTTTTTGTTATTTTTCTCCCTAATTTACTTATTTTATAATTTCGTCGTTTGTTCTTGTATGGTTTTGATTTTTTTTTTGCTCATTTGATTTTGTTCTTTTTTTTTAATTTGATTATTATTTTATTAATTTAATTTGATTATTATTTTATTTTTGTATATAACTAAAGTATGTGTGTTGATTGGGCAGAGAAGGCTGCCCCATCGGCCCTGGCTTCACACTGAGCAAAGTGTTTACTTTGACACCTCTTCTGGCCAATAATAAGGATAAGTGGGGCCTTGCATTGGACGGACAACTTAAACATGAGGACACTAATTTAGCATCGAGCACTTTGTAAGTCTATATGCTTTGTATATACGCCTCGATGTCCTTTTTTATATTTATATATATATATATTCACGTAATCAAGTTCCACTACTACATGCTTAATTCGCTTTTCCCATTGGAAATAGTGTATTCGAAACGAACGAAAAATACAAATCATTTAGATTTTATTATTTGAGTCAATGTTGTCCTAGACGAGGCATGGATTATGTCAGTTTCAACATGTGCTTGGCTATCTTATCCTTATTTAATTGCCATGTGTATGTTGCTGTTAACAAATACTTCTTCTACTTTCCTTTTTATTTTTCGTTTCTGTTTTCTTCTTTTTTTTTTACATATATGTTTTTTTTACTCACATTCAATATGCAAAACAACCCCAAAACGTATGCAATTCCAGCTCTCTCCACTTTCATTAAAACCACACCCTTTGGGTGTGCCTTATGTTCCATTCGTTTATTACATCTATGGCTTAAATGTACTCTGTCCTATATTACCACAAACCACAAAAGTACTACAACTTCTTTGCAGTGTGCATTAGTAAAACGTAGAGTATTTTATTATTTCTATCGCGTTGATTGCATTCTGAAATCAGTTGTATGACCATTATTTTTCTGCAAGTTTAGTTAGTAGATAATGTAGTTATTTGAAATTTAACAAAAAAATATTCAATAGTCAAATTTCATTTTGGCTTTCGAAATTTCAAAATCAAATATTATAAGTAGAAAATAGTTTTCAAAATCATTGCTCACTGAAACGGTCATCGAGTCATAGGATTTTCCATATATACAGAAAGTATGCGACTAATGATTATTTTTGTCATGAGTCTTAATGGAGAATGTCGCTGATTGCTGATGACTCAACCTGTAAGCGACTTTGCAAGAACACAAAATGTCTTCTATTTAAACCTAATATTTATTTATAAATTACTTTTAAGATATAACGTCAATAATCACGCGATTTGTCCGAATGAAGTGATTATAAAATCAATTATGAGTTGGGATTGTAGAATTTCTGAACGTGATTATTTTGTTTATTTGTTTTTGAAAGTAGTATAGAAGTTTTTCATTCCAATAATCCTTTGACTAGTGTACATTTAGAAGCCTTTTGGATATCTGCAGTTGCGTACGTTTTGGTATTTAGTTAATTTTTTACACCTTTCCCCCCTGCTCCAATGATCGATGCACAATACTGACAGTATGTTTTAACTGTAGAGTGGCTGATCCGCAGCAACGTGAGAACCTTGGAATCATAGTCCAATACAAAGTGAAAGTAAAGCTTTGCCTGAGCGCACTTGGAGGGTAAGGCAATAACGCTATGGTAGACAATACCAAAAGCTATATATATATATAATTTTCTAGTGACCTTGTCGCCGAATTGCCGTTTATCTTGATGCACCCGAAGCCCGAGGAGGAGCTTCTTCTGCCGGAAACATCACGTAGGGCCAGTAATGAAATGGGCGCCAACGTTTCGGATGATGCTAATTTGATACAATTGGATGCGTAAGTTGTGACTACTTTCATTCAATTATCTTAGGTATTAAATGTAGGAGACGTTTCAGGGATGAGAACAACGTTCAGGATCACGACGACGACATCATTTTCGAGGACTTCGCCCGACTTAGGTTAAAAGGTGGCGAAACGGAAGCATGAAGTAGACGTGTTAAACGAGTTAACTATATTTAATATCAGTTTTGGGAGTAGGCGTGATCCCTATCGTTGTGCCCTAGTCAAAAACAAAATTTATTAAACCAGAATTAAGATGTAATGCCGAGCAAACCGTAATTATATAAACATACTATACAATGTATTTATATATATATACAGACACACACCGATATACGTATGTATGTATATGTATGTACATATATATAGTGCGAAGAGTCTACTTATGAATTAAAGATAAATATTTGATGGAATGTATGGAATAATGCAAGAAAAAAATAATAATATTAATAGGTTATTAACAAAAGTCTATAATATATATATATAAATATATTTTTTTGACTTATTTTCAATTTATATGATAATAATTAGAGTGAACTATAACCAACGTTTAAATGCAAAATGAACAGGAAAAAGCAAATATTATTACGAAAGGCGGGAGCAGGAAAAAAAAACGAAAAGATTTTATTGTTCAGTCATTCAAACAACAAAATGGGTAGATAGAATGGTGAAGGCCTTCGGACCGTACACTTTCTCTAACAATTATCCTATTACTTAATAAGTTTTGATTTTCGTCGATTCGTTTTTCTATATTAATATATACATGTACTTTTTTTTTCGTGCACAAAACGCTTAGTTCTTAATGGCATTTATAAACATTGTAACACGTAATTTTGTATTTATCGTTTCATTTGTGTATATATCCGTATACATGCGTTAAAAACGAACAGTAACAAAATAACTATTTAACAAAAGGAACACCTCCATATTTTATAATAATAATAATAACAAGAAGAATAAGTGTATTAAATCAGCAACTACAAAGCAAGCGTAAACAAATATAAAGTAAATTAAAATAAGCACAATGTGACTTCAATATATCCGGAGGGATTCATTCTTATGAAACATTAACTCTCTTCAAGTTGATAGATTTAAAAAGTTGAAAAAGAAATGCAAATAATAAGTATAAGTAAATTAAAGTATTCTAAATGTATTTCTAATGCACACATAGTTTAAACGAAAGAATTTTTTCGGACGATATGAACCCAAAGTACCTTTACTATTGGAATCTTAAAATAATAACATTGCATTTAACTACCAACATTTTCGTAGCCGATCTCAGTGTTTTTTATAACAAAATTATTAATACTATATATATATATATTATATCTACGATGAATATATATTTTTGTGCCACGAGAACGTATTTACCACCAGGAAATAACGAATAGGAAGAAAGGGAATTCATACGCTTTATTTTTATATAGTTAAGATAAAATTAAAATTCCTGCCTTGTGATAAATATATTTTCGTATTTTTTTAGTAATAAAAAGTATGAAGAAGAAAACCAAAACAAATAATTGATGAGTATAAGGTAATATATACAACTAAAAAAAGTAATACACGCATGGGAGTTTGAAATACGGGATGAACAAGTTAAAAGTAAAACAGCAAATATATATATATAGTGTCTTTTTTGATGTGGAGCGGTTTCGGTGTAGTCTTCGCAACACATGGCTCAATGGATGTTCTTCAAATAAACAGGACGATGATGATGGAGTGTGAAGAAGGTGAAGAGGAGCGAATGATTTTTTTTTTAGACTACACTACGCGAAAATTTCTTGGTGTTTTTGATCAATATAAATATATATATATTATATATTTTGTGTTAAATGTTGAAATAATATCTAGTTCACTATTAAAACAGAGAAGCGAATGCGGAGTAAAAGTAAAGTAAACGAATGAACGGTTCTTGCGTGAGATGATGAAATAGGTTTCGTAGCTGAACGTAATCCCAGTTTTTTGGAGCATTTTAATATTGTACTAGTCCTATTTCAGTTGCTGGTCAATTTCACGAACGATCAGCCAAAAAACGATTAGTAAACAAAACAACGTCCATAGAAGGAACGCTTACAATTACTATAATATATTTTCTAGCAATTTTCACTTACTATTTAAAAACTAAAATACAAATTTCGCTATTACAAATTTAATAAGAAAAAAATAATTATATATATAAAAATAAATATTAATTATATGTAGTTGCGATGTCCATAAGACGTCGACATTTCGTGTGTTGTTGTTTATTTCTATTATTATTCTTTTTTTGTAAATCGTCTTTTGTTTCTGAACTGCAATTCTTCCAATTTCAACAGACTGCATTACTTAAAACTGATAAATTAACCATTGTGTTTGTACTTTATATACATATAATGTTTGTGTTATATATTTAAATAACACGAGAGAGATATATATATATATAAAACAAAATCAAGTAAGAACGTTATAATTCGAAATCCAGTTCAATTATAATTATGTATTCTATATATATATATATTACTCTTCGATATAATATTATTACAATTACTATATTATTTAATAGAAATTAATTGTATTTATTCGTTTTAAAAAAAGGTATCTAATTTTATGTACTATAATGTGTATACACTTATAAATTTTAATAAACGTAAAAAAAAATATTCTACAATCGTTTTCGATTACTGCATTTCCGTTTACCCTAATCTATTTGCTTACAAATGTTTTTGATATTTTATCTATTTTACAATTGTTTCTATTATTTGGAATTGCAATAATCTTAATTAATAAAAGTTCGTTACATAATACTAATTTAATTAATAAACAAAACTGTATTGCGTAGGCAGGGTTGGGAATCGCTGCCCTAGATCAACAAGGAGGTTGAAGATATCTCAAATTGGTACAATATCTGTAAGAATAAACAAATATATCTTTAAACTAAAATTTACATATTGTGTTAGAATTTAATGAGCTAAATACCTGTACAACTAATTAATTGGATTTTGAATATAGAATTTAATTTTAATCCCATAGATAAACCAGCTTATGGTAAATCTAGTGGATCAAACGAGATCCGTAGCATATTCTGTATGAAACAGGTGCAACCTCATGAAGGTAAATGCGTACGGTCTTGCATCAATTCAGAGGCTGTGTTTTGCGCTTGAATTCGAAAGAAGATAATATACCTTTAGCAAAACGGCTATGTTTTGCGCTTGAATTGATACCTGGTTATCATCTTCGAGAGAAGATATATACCTTTTGCACCTGGGATGCGGCCACGTGGAAGCCGCTGCTCTCTTCACAGCAAATGAGAGCAAACGCGCGACCGCACACCCGGAAGGAATCAAAAAGAATAGAGGGAAAATTTAGGATAGAAGGAAATGCTATGATCTAGGTACCTGAAACAGAACACAAAGAATTGACACACACCCGACACAAAACATGAACGAAATATAAGTTTACACAATCTATAAGATCGTATTTAAAAAATACGATACACATTTATAATTACAATAAAAATAAAATTGCATTGCACATTGAACATCATTATAATATTTAACAGGAGAGGAATAAATGGAACGTCCATTTTTCTCTCATCTTTTTTATTTTTTAATTCTTTTGTTTTTTTTGTTTTAGATATTTTTTTTATTATTGTTATTAAACCATTTTTTTTTTCATTCCTTTGTTTTATATATATGTTTATTTTTTAAATATTAATCCATAT